>NC_092802.1:38267411-38469595 GCF_918797505.1 Bemisia tabaci | reverse complement strand
TTCGGGTATTACCACAATTAATTGGGAATGTCCATATCATCCAACAGTTGGGACTCAACCCCTTCCTCTTTTTTCCGTAATCTAAACAAGTTGTATCTCTACTCCCAATAGACTACGATTTCAAGACAATAATTTCCTTTGCAAATTAAATTTTTGGCTCGATTTCAGTAATTTCATTGCAGAGAATGTAGGTAGCACAATCTTCGCAACATCTCTTGGTTCCTCCTTGCAAAATGCAATCCAATTCTTTCTCTACTCTGGATTTTCCTTCTCCGAGGTCGAGCACTTATCAAAACAAGCGAGTCAAATGGGTGCGAGACGAGAAACTTGGCAACACTCGGGATACGTCGTGTGTCATTTTTTTGGCTGGAAAAACTCAGGAGAGAGACATCATAGACCAAGCTACCGAGCCCCTTAAAATATCAGCTTGAATCAATGATCAAGTTGGACGAAACCCAACACTGCGCCGGTAGGAGACTCGACTGCGGAGGGGTTGAGGGTGGAGGGGTGGAGGGTCGGGAGGGGTGGGGGGGAGAGGAGAGGTTGATCATCATAACTTTCCGTCGCTCCAAGTCATTTGTTGTTCGTTGCACGGGGCCGAGTTGGAACTTGGGACCACAGATAATAATCCGGGAATACGGATACAGAGTGTTCCGGAGCAATTTGAGTTAATTTTACAGGCGTTTCCTCGGGGTGAAATAAAATCGCGAGGATGGATTTTTCAAGGAGTGCTACCCTTTTTCTTCGAACTTTCAAAGCTGTCGGAAGTAACTCGGAACAGCGTTAAACAGGCATAAGCTCGTATTTAAGAGTTTTTGATCTCCGAATAGCTCCGTCCTTAAGGAGCCCCCTTTTGGTTTCCGCTGTGATAAGGAAGGTTTAAGGAACTTCGAGTAAAGATCAGTATATTTGGTCAGTAACTTTGGTAATGGCTCTTTGCAAGGGTTTGCAATGCTTCGACACTGCAAAATGTACAATCAAAATTGTACAAAATGTACAAAATCCTGAAGAACGAATTCTGCGAGTTTGATGAAATCTAAGGGAAACCCTACCTTAGTATTAACAAGCAGAGGTGTATTATTGTTAATAATAAAAATTAGTTATTTTCTAACTAAAATAATAAAACAAGGATATATAATATATTTTACTATTGCTCGTTACTTACTCGTTTATTTACTGCGTTTACTGTAAACTCGCAATATATTTTATTCGTGCTCGTATTTTGTATTCTTGTGAGATAAATCATTTTTTCAAGAATCCCATTTTCAAAGTCAAAGTACTGAATTTTACTTGACGTTGGCAAAAACTGTCCCGATTATGATGAAATTTTAAGGGTTTCCTTCAAACCTTTCCTGGTCACAATGTAAACAACGTAGGACCTCCTAAGTTAAGGAACTGTTTAAGAACCAATATGAACACGACCCTTGAGGTAGGTCCACTGAAGTTCACCGAAGGTCCTTAAGGTCAGAAATGACTACGAATAAGAAACTTAAAACCAGTTATCTTTCCTATTTTTAATCGATTCGAAACGTGATACCTAGGATGTTTTACCTACAATGCCACTGTACAATTTGAATTAAAAAGTTGTCTGCTTTTTGCATTAGATTAGATAAAAAATCAGTAAAATTTCGGTCGGGCACCCGACTTATCTACAGTTAGAATTGCATTGTGCGAGGGGAAATCTGGTGACACTGAAATTAGTTAAGTTATTTTGTGGGGGTAAACGAAGAGAAATGGCGGATTATGTGCAAGAACACACACCTTAATAACAGCAATAGGTACTAAAAATGTCCGCAAAATTTGAAAACAAAATGATCTCGAAGCGGTAAAAGAAATGATTCTCGGTTTCTGGGGAATGCTCGTAATGTCTTCTAAACTAGGAGCACTTTGTTCCGCGGGATCACACAGAGCATTGGCAAAAAAAAAAAACATTGGATCTAGAGTCCAGACTCTTAAAAACATCGCAAGAAAAAGTACTCTTGATTCAATCAGAATCTAGCTTAAATCAAGAACCAAGCTCTTAATTTAAGCGGATTTCGTTTTGATTCGAGCAAAAATCCGATTGAATCAAGAGTATTTTTTCTTGTCAATGTTTTCAAGAGTCTGGACTCTAGATCCAATGTGGTTTTTTTTTTCCAGTGAGGGCTCATTTTGACGGACCGTCGATTTTGAAAAAATTCCTTTAATCCGTTTTTTCCCGCGCGAAACGGCAACGACGCCTCCATGAACTTTTCCAGCCGTTGAAAATTCAATTATGCAGCGGTGTTTTAATCCGGCTGAATTTCAGCGTTTAGCCTCGGCCCGATGCGACGCTTCGAGTATCCGCGAGCGGACCCCGGGCAGCTTCGCGCGCACTTGAATCGCTCGCTTTCAAATGAGAACAAGTCCTTTTCCGCATGAGCCTCGGCTTGCATAAAAAGGCATGCTAACTGAGACTCATCGAGGCGCGGAACTGTTCCCTTTCGAAAAGAAGCGATTCACTTGACTCCACTTAAATTTTTACGACGTTGTATACATCCGCTCGACTTGTAATAAGAGGAAAACGGCGCGGGAGAAGAAAAAACCACGGCGGGAAACAAGGTAATGGGGAAACTGGACCCTCCGCCCCCCCCCCCTCCGCTCGCCCGCCGCGCTCCATTGGAGCTGAGAGATATCGCGGATCTTAAATTTCAGGGAACGGTCATCGTGGCCGTGCATCGCGCTTTTCGCGTTCCCTTTTATGGCATGATAATTCTGCCGTGCTTAGGTAGAACGCCGTATGTCCATCAGACGTCGCCGAATTTACTTTGATAAACTCTGAATTTTCAGGAAAACTTGTGAATGTTACGCACAGATCGTTTCATGAATTGTGCCCAATTCATGAAATGGACAGAGTTTTGCCCGTTTCTCAGTTCCCCGCCCAATGCGTGAATTGGGCAGTTTTTCCCTACCCCGTTTCATGAAATGGGCCATTTTCGCGCCATTTTACGATTTGGGCAATTACGCAATCTGTGTTTTTTTAATAAAATAATCGAAATTTTTGAAAGACAGTAGAAGCTGTATTAAAACTTTTACAACTTTTTTGGAAAACTCACGCTTTCACTACAAAAACGCGGCTACACTCGGGTAGCTGCCGAAATGCGTCCGAAAAATAACAAATTAGTGAAAGCGAAGTCTTGTTAGTGAAAGTGAAGTGAAGTGAAGTGAAGTTAGTGAAGTCTTTTCAAAAAAGCTTTAAAAGTTTTAACACAATCTGTGTGTAACATGAATATCACTGGCAAAAAAAAGTGTCTTGGATCCAGGTTCCAGAAGAATGATTGTTGAAATTGATAGACAAAGCTATAGACAAAGAAGACAAAAGGGATATAGAGGGATCCTATTGGTGAGAGCGGGTAGTTGCAATGGTCAAAAGAGGTAGGTGATAGACTAATTAACGGTAACTCAAGAGAGCCCCTTTGGTTA
Organism: Bemisia tabaci; assembly: GCF_918797505.1. Lineage (NCBI taxonomy): Eukaryota > Metazoa > Arthropoda > Insecta > Hemiptera > Aleyrodidae > Bemisia > Bemisia tabaci. The sequence continues at coordinate 38,466,154 of NC_092802.1, read as the reverse complement.
GTCCATCATTTACCCCCTTAGTTTATAAGAATCGCCCAAATTAATCAATAGGATCGCTCCGTACTCATCATTTCCTCTTTGCCCATCGCTTTGTCTACCAATTTCAACAATCAGCCTTAAAAAATTCTACAAGAAGAACAGATTCTTGATTCAGGCGGATTTTTTCTGGAATTGAGAGCCATGCTTCTTGATACCAGCGGGGTTTCTTTCAATTCAATAAAATTTCTGGTTGAATCAAGAGTATTTTTTCTTTACTCACTAAGTTGCACAATCTTGGCAGCATTGCAAGTCCACAATACGCCCTTATTCCGACGAACTCCTCAATTTCTCTCAAAAGTAAAAACTCTATCGCGGGAATTTGGCAACGTCCAGATGTTCATAAAACGTTCTTCCTTGAAATGATCAGCCCACCACCACCAAGAGACTCATTTTTCTTCTCCTTAAACTTGTAACTATACTTTTCGTGTGGTTGGACCGCATTGTAAAATACGGAACTACTGTTTCAGACTCATCCATGAAAACACTTATCCGCATAGAGAACTAACTGCACTAGAAGTGCGAAATCAAGCGCCTCCGTTTCGGTGTTTCAAAAGTTTCGCTCCCTCTTCAGTTTTTCAAAGAGAAAAAAGCCTGTTGGCTTGTTTTTGAATGTAATCCATATAGAATATTCTACATACAGATGAGGAAAATTAACGAAGTTTTTAAGAAATTACGTTGGCAAGGCTTTCGAAAAAAACATAAAAAAGGCATGAGTCGTAAACGGAGATGCACGGTTCTGCACTGCGGCCATCGATACGTAAATTTTCCCCGTTTTTGAATTCTTTGATTTTTACCTTCCCACACGGAGAGGAAAACTTCGTTGGTGGGACCCAAAGTTTAGGTCACATGGATCTCTGAAGTTTTCGGACTAAGCATCCAAACACTCGAGGTCCAGCTGATGAGGTTTGGATCACACACCTGAAACTTCGGTTCTCACATTATAAAGGACTTCAGACCTGAGAACCGAAGTTTTTCGGATGTGAAAACCGAAGTACTTCAGATGTAAGAACTGAAGTTTCAGATGTGTGATCCGAACCTCGAAAGCTAGACCCAAAGTGTTCAGATGCTCAATCTGAAAACTTCAGTGATCCGTATGACCTAAACTTCGGGTCCCACGCACGAGGTTTTTTTCTCCGTGACCCTTTCCTCTCTTATACTGTCTTTCTTTAGTTCCAATGCTTCGATCATCTGACCACGAGGAGTCGCTCTAAGAGAGGGCTGCCTAAATTCGCAACAATTCCAAATGTCGAACTACCTGCCCATTATTGAATCAGTTTCTGTTGGACACACGGAAAAAAAGTGTTAGGGGTTATCCCCTAAAATTGTGGTGCTACTACAATTTGTTGGATGATACGGAAATTTCTAATTAATTGTGGTAGAGCCGCAACTCAAGTTAGGGTAGTACAGCAACATTTGGGTTAGTAACCTAATTTATTGGGGTACGACCACGATTAATTCGTGTACTACCACAATTAATTGGAAATGTCCATATCACACAACAAACTCGTGCTTTTTTTCATCCGTGACGGGCGCAAGTCCAAATACTCATGAGCCCTGGATTTCGCTGATCACGCAGGTCGCTAGGGTTCATGAGTTTTTAAACTTACGCCCGTCTAACAGAAACCGATTTTATTCTATTAAGCAGAGGGAAATTTTTGGGGCCGAGGAAAATGATGTTGCGGAATTATTTGCTTTGAGCGAATCACGACTTTTGAACCTGTAATTTTAGAGCGAGGCGCCCGACATGAAACCTAAGCTGTGTTGCCAGTCCTCCTCAGCCCCCCCCCCCCCCCAAAGGGTTTCTGTGTTATCCATATAATTCTTCAAAATTGTTTGAACGAGCAAGAAAAATCGTCGAACCATCTAAAAAAAAGTAAGTGAGATAACTATGGAAAATAGCGGAAAAATGGGAAATGTTACACGAAGAAAAAATCTTCGTGCATGGAACCCGAAGTTGAGGTCATATGGATCTCTGAAGTTTTCGGATGACGCATCCGAAAACTTGAGGTCCAGCTGCCGAAGTTCGGGTCAGAAATCTGAAGTACTTCGGTATGCACCGAGTATTTCAGATGTGTGACCTGAACCCTTGGGGATACAGAAGTACTTCAGATGTCTGACCCGAACTTTGGCAGCTGGACCTCAAGTTTTCGGATGCGTCATCCAAATTTTAAAGATCCATATAACTTTAAGTTGAACTTCTTTTTATCGGGCTGCATTTTGTTTGATGATATTACCTTTCTCTCGATCACTTGTTATCAGATTTTAGGCGATAGGTATTTCGATGTTACGTGCACATCATCATCAGCCCACTTGGATTTGGTAAACACTAAAAGTCACATTATATATTATTAAAATTTACTAAAATTTATTAAAAACACTATTAAAACACTCGTACGCATCAAACACTCGACGGGTGCACCTACGAGTGATTTAATAGTGTTTTTAATAAATTTTAGTAAATTTTAATAATATACAATGTGACTTTTAGTGTTTACCAAATCCAAGTGGCCTGATGATGATGTGTACGAAACATCGAAATAGCTATCGCCTAAAATCTGATAACAAGTGATCGGGAGAAAGGTAATATCATCAAACAGATCCATATAACCTCAACTTCAGGTCCCATACACGAAGTTTGTTTCTCCTAGTATAACATTAATTTATGAAGATACACAATACACATGGACGGTGAAACTACCAGACCTAGTGCCTCGGTTTGCGACGTTGCAGACTTCCTGTCATATTTTATTTTCAAATGGAAAATTACTCAGACTCAACTCCTGAGAACTTCCGTGATTGTTAATATAAATAGAAACAAAAATAGAAAATCCTTTGAAATTCGAGTCGGCAACAGGGAATGGGGCAGGAACGAAATTTTAATTAAACTCATTAAGACGCCCGAGATAATTTGTTCCCATCTCTGTTATCACCCTGTTTTTCACCTCGCTTCGCGTCCTCCACTCGGCTGCTCGCGACCGGGCTCGAGGAGTTGGCCACCCTCACCAAACCAACGCGATCCACGATAATCGATCGTGGGGGAAATCCACCGTTTTCCGCACGATCCGGCAACAATGGCATTTAACTTTCATAACACCGATCTTTCAAGAGTTACGGAGGCCTCTAAGCTAAACACGCCTGCCGAACTTCGTAGGCTCGAGTTTTGGACGCTGAGTAAAGAGACTCTTCAATTACTCGCAGGCATCCAGTAACGCCTCCCGCGTTAAGACTTCTGCACTGCCGGACTACGGAAGAACGCCGTATGAGCCAGCAGACGTTGCCACATTACCTTCAATCACACTGGAAAAAAAAAACACATTGGACCTAGAGTCCAGACTCTTGAAAACATTGACAAGAAAAAATACCCTTGATTCAATCGGATTTTTGCTTGAATCAAAACGAAATCCGCTTAAATTAAGAGGCTTGGTTCTTGATTTAAGCTAGATTAAGATTGAATCAAAGAGTACTTTTTCTTGTCGATGTTTTTAAAGTCTTGACTCTAGATCCGATGTGTTTTTTTCCCCCCAGTGCACAAATTTTCCTGAAAATTTGTGAATATTCCTCTTCCGATTTTTCAGCGGATTTCGTTCGTATTTTGATCTGTAAACTCAGAAAATTACACGACAATGCAGCACAATCTGCATCCTCGAGGGTCCCGGGTCGATATAGACTGCATTTTGCAATTTGAAACTATAAATTCTGGCTCATCTGAAAAAACACGAAAAAACACTTATGTGCACAGGGAAACTAATAGCGCATATGTTGTTTTTAAACCGGGCCAGCATTCATAGTTCCTAATTGCAAAATGTAGTCCATATGATTTGTAAACTCAGAAAATTACGCGACATTGCAGCGCAATCTGCATCCTCGAGGTTCCCGGGTCGATATGGACTGCATTTTGCAATTTGGAACTGTAAATTCTGGCTCATCCGAAAAAAACACTATGTGCACAGGGAAAGTAATGGCGCATATGTTGTTTTTAAACCGGGCCAGAATTCATGGTTCCTAACTGCAAAATGTAGTCCATATGATTTGTCGACTGTTGATTTGCGTTTTTGTGAGGGCACTTCTCAGCACAGAGGCTCGAGTTTTGGACGCGATGAGTAAAGAGACTCTTCGTTTACTCGCAGGCATCCAGTAACGCCTCTCGCGTTAAGACTTCTGCACTGACGTACTACGGAAGAACGCCGTATGAGCCAGCAGACGTTGCCACATTCCCTCCGACAAATCACGAATTTTCCTGAAAATTTGTGAATATTCCTCTTCCGATTTGTCAGTGAATTTCGTTCGTATTTTGATCTGTAAACTCAGAAAATTGCACGACATTGCAGCACAATCTGCATCCTAGACGTTCCCGGGTCGATTTGGACTGCATTTTGCAATTTGGAACTATAAACTCTGGCTCATCTGAAAAAATACTTACGTGCACAGGGAAACTAATGGCGCATTATGTTGTTTTTAAACCGGGCCAGAATTCATAGTTCCTAATTGCAAAATGTAGTCCATATGATTTGTCGGCTGTTAATTTGTTTTTGCGAGGGCACTTCTCAGCACAGAAGTCTGCGTTTCTTAAAATTGAACGGGTTATTTGAAGGAGAGTGTAACCCGTAAAAATCAGATTTCAAGACAACATGAAAAAACTTAATTTCTTCGGCACTCAATGATATTTCCGTTCGAAAAAATCAACCAATATTCACTACATCACCTGTAAGGCGCTGCCTGTAAGGCAGAATGCTGTATGAGCTTCAGACACTGCCAAATTTACTTCAACAAATCACGAATTCCCAGTAGAATTTATTTAGATTTTTTCTCAATTTTTACCGACACATTTGTGCGTAAATTGGACAACGTTTTGCAATTAAGAACTATGAAGTCCGGCCCGGTTTAAAAACAACGTATGTGTCATTAGTTTCCCTATGCACATACCTGTTTTTTCAGATGAGCCAGGATTTATAGGTCCAAAATTGCAAAATGCAGTCCAATTGATCTGGAGCATTTGAAAATTCCAATGAAAAATATTCATAACTTACTTCGAAAATAAATATTTTCTGAGATGAAATGTGACAACATTCGAATGTTTATACGGCGTTTTTACTCGACACGGCATAGTGCGTTGTTAAAAGACTAAGCGGATCGATTATTGAATCGTTAACGATAGGCATTAATCGATAGTGATCGATAGAGAGCTTTGCTAAGATAGGGATTTACTGATCGAGGTCTAGATCTCTTCATAAACGTCAGTCACTGCATCAATTTTCTCGCTCGGGGCAGTGGCGTGGCGTGATTTGCGATACATCGATTGTTATGCCATTTAAACAATGGAAAAAGATCGATTATCAGGGCGTTCGCAGCGAACACCTTAGTAATCGATTCTTTACTATAGCTTCAAATGGCATATATCGATAATCGATACTCACGCCACGCACGTCACTGCTCGGGATCGCCATGTCAATTGGATCGTGACGTCAGCATCACTGAGATTCTGTTTCGCTACTTCGATTTTCCTCCCATAATGTTTCATTGTGTTTATTATTTCCATTGATAGCCGTAAGAAATATGGTAGGCTTTACTTACAAACTGGTCGGAAAAATATACAATTCTGTCTATGGAATAGTACGAGCTGGACGCATGGCTTACCTGTGAACAAAAAGGTAAGAAATAATTAGTCAAGAAGTACACAATAAATTATGCAGACTGACAGTTAATACGCTAGTATAGACAAAAACTATTTGTCTATAAGCTTTGTATACCTCTGTACTAAAACGAAAATAAATTAAAATCAACAATTCAACGACAACAAAATGATAATCTGGGACTTTTTCAGAGCATCTGCGGAAAAAAAAGCTTGCATGCGGAGACACAATGCGGGGCGGTGAATTGGACTGCATTCTGCAGTTAGGAACTACAATTTCTGGCTCTGTTCAGGAACAACGTATGTGCCGTTAGTTTCCCTATGCACAAGAGTGTTTTTACGGATGATGCAGAAATTGTTGTTCCAAATTGCAAAATGGAGTCCAATTGAATTTACCGAACTTTTTTTGCGACTTACGGAATATCCAAGGAACATATTAGCTTGCATCGGAGACACAACTAAGGTCGATTGGACTGCATTTTTCGATTGAGAACTACAATTTCTGGCTCAGTTTAGGAACAACGTATGTGCCATTAGTTTCCATACGCACAAAATTTTTTTACGGATGAGACAAAGATTCCAGTTCCAAATTGCAAAATGAAGTCCAATTGGAACTACCTCAGCCTCAAGGCCTCGAAGTACGGTAGGTCAAACGACGCCAACTAGAGGCAGGAAGCTAAGTCCTGAACGGCTGTGGGGTGGATCACAAAAGGTACTTTAGGGCCCAGTCTTACAGGCTGTGAGGCTCAGTCCTAAAAATAATTTCAAGGCTTTGACGGCTTATTCAGCGCGCTCTGCCAACTGTTGCAAGTTGCTACTGATTTCAGTGCACGCATGATGATTTAGTGACGATTGCGAGAACGAAGAAAAAACCACGTTGTTTTGAACGCAAAATAAAGTTCTGCGTTGATTAATTTTTCCCCATTAACATCACACTATAGACGCTCTTGTTTCTGGAACATTCTGGAACAGTTCATTTAGAAATTTCCTCTCCTCTTCGCCCCCCCCCCCCCAAGGGTTTTGGGTAAAGTATTCTTCTTTTTTTTAAACTTTTACGGACTTTTACCCCTCCCTTCCCCCAACAAATACATCCTCACAGCGTTCTTTTACCTGTTTCTTATTGCTTACACAATTTAATCCTTTTTCATTGTTTGGTAGTCTCGAAGTTTCTCGAAGAACAGAGCAGGGATTTTCAAATCCTGCTTACAATAAAGAGGTCCCTCCACCTCAATGGAACAAAAGGGATGCATTTTTGTCCTTTTGTTCCGTAAAATTCGGGTTTTCCGCCACAGGACAATGAGGAAATAGTTTCTAAATTACATCCTAATTGCAGGAGGGGTCAGCAGAGGGGGGTGGGATTTTTGGAGGTGGCTACAGACCAACTGAACTTATAAAAGGGAGACCCCACCCCTAAAGTTCAATCAGTGTGAGTTTAGGGAGCGAAGAAGTTCCATGGGTGAACAGGTCAGAGGGTCAGTGGTTCAGTGCTTCATTGGTTCATCGGTTCAGTGCTTCATTGGTTCAGTGCTTCAGTGCTTCAGTGTTTCAGTGTTTCAGTGGTAGTGATTTAGTGGTATACTGCAGTGAGCAACCGGAATTACAACATTTGTAGTGACTCAATTTGGATTAAGCTCCTAATACGTGAGTAAACCTTAAAGCTTACTCATACCTTATATTTTCATACAATTGAAATTTTGATAGTTTTAATTTTAAATTTTTTATTTTTTAAATTTTTATTTTTCCAATTTAAGCTTTTAATTTTCAAATTTCAAACTTTTAATTTTCAAATTACAAATTTTTAATTTTCAAATTTCAAATTTTTGATTTCAATTCAAATTTCAAATAAATTTTTAATTTTCAAAGTTAAAGCTTTCATTTTTCAAATTGAAATTTTATAGCTTTTAAATTGTAAATTTTGAGTATATTCTCTGTAGTACTTTATCTTTACTACGACCATACGAGGTTTAAATTTTTATTAATCATCGCTTTAGGTACTCGTATTCTCAAAAAAAAGAAAAAGGAAAAAAGAAGTTCAATGAAAGTAATAATATTTTATTATATTTTATTCCAATTTATTCGAATTCTATGGATTAACAGTATATTAAGGTGATTTGATGGACGCCATATTTTGTGTCAGAACGGCATGCGATATATCGCATCAATTGGTTCCATTTTTTTAGCTACTTGTCATTTTTCTCCAATTTTGAGATCGCAATTCTGTTGTCAGGAGACTAAAGAACTTACTTACTAATTTTACCAAAGAAATTCAACGTAATAAAGGCGTGGTTTTTTTTTTTTGGAGAGAAAATATCGCATTCGAAAGCAGTTTCGATATCAGTATCGAATGCGATGTTTTCTCTCAAAAAAACCACGGCTTTATTACGTTGAATTTCTTTGTTAAAATGTGTAAGTAAGTGCTTTAGTATTCTGACAACAGAATTGCGATCTCAAAATTATAGAAAAACTAGGGGGCTACGCCCCCTGGCCGCTACGCGGCCCAACCCCCCGAAGGCGCTCCGCGCCATCAATGGGCCGCTTCGCGGCCCTATTTTTACCCTCCTATTAGTATTAGTTTTATTTTTCCCCTAAAAAAATTCGATATGAGGTATACTTAATAGAATGAAATAATTTTTGGTTTTGATGAATAAAGAAAAAAAAAATTTTTGAAGTCAAAAGGACGCGTTTTGGAATGACTGCTTGATGAAATATTACAGTAAAACAACGATCTATTTAAATCGGATACTTATTAAGTATCTCTGGAGGCGGGGATCGAACCCACACCTTGATTAATGTGGACACTTCCGACGTCGTAGACGACTCGGCCACCGCTCGTTTCGAGGTAGTCGGCGGAAATCTTGTGTAGATAAGTGTAGAGCTGATGCGCAGGCTACACACCTACTGCGCAACCTCCTCGACCACTGCGCATCCTCCCGCGCATAGCGGTAGCAGTCCCGGATCACTCTGTAAATTCACTCACTTTAATAACGTGATTTTAAAAAAACCTGGGTCCTTTTTCCAAAATCTGATTAGAGTGGGCTCATCTAGAGCCTATTACCTGTCGATTTACGCGAAAATCATGGAAATCGGCCCAGTAGAATGCTCAAACGAACTATGACAAAACACATAAATTTACATTGTTTATATGGGAGAATTCGCAACTTTACCACGTAATATAAAAAAACCTGGACCATATTTTCAAAATCTGAAAAGAGTTGGCTTATCTAGAGACAATTGCCCGTCGATAGCCGCAAAAATCATGAAAATCGGCCCGGTAGAACGCTGGAACTAAGCGTCACCAGTTTCGCAAAATTAGGAGGTCTTGGAGCTTATAGTATAGATGACGAGTAGCTGAAAAAATGGAACCAATTGATGTGATAAATCGCATGCCGTTCTGTCACAAAATGTGGCGTCCATCGAATCACCTTAATTGTTTTCCTGCAATTTGTACTGATCTACACAACCAAAAAAAAACCCTTAGATTGTGAAAACATTCTTGAATTATTGAGTAATTTTCAGCGTTTATTCTTAAAAAAATAAACTAGAATCAACCATCAAAATCGCAGAATTTTTAAAGGAAGTGAACATTCGTTCGGTTAAAATTTAAAAGTAATCAATCAAAGCATTTATTAATTGGACTGCATTTTGAAATATGGAACTATAAATTATAGCCCGGTTTAAAAACAATGTATGTGCCATTAGAATCACTATGCACATAAGTGTTTTTTCAGATGAGCCAGAATTTATAGGTCCAAATTGCAAAATGTAGTCCAATTGTCCAATCGCTCTCATGCTTTTAGACTTATATTATTGCTATCTTTCTTTTAGGTCATTGTTTTGCATTCTTGAATTCATGAGTAATTTTTAGCGCCTAGTCCAAAAAATAAACGAAATCAAAATCCCAGAATTTTTAGAAGAAGTTCATATTTGCTGGGTTAAAATTGATTAATAATCAATTCAATTATTCATTAATTTCCCAATTAACTTCATGCTTTTAGACTTGTAATAATTCTTTTTTTATTTTTGTTTGTTTCAGGTCATTATTTTGCATCCAGAATCGCATAAAAATACATTGATTAAATAAAAAATGCGCAACTACACCGCCACGTTTGAAAATCGCCGATGGTGTTCCACTTTCAGAAAAGAAAAGTAACCGAGGTATCTCCCTCAAATTCTCCGTGAATATTGTAGAATAAGTGAAGAAAGTTCTCCGAAATTTTAATGAAAAACTGCTGATTGGTTCTGGTTGAAAATAATAAAACAAGAGCGGAGATTTGCGACGTCACAGTCAAAGATAAGTATTTTCAACCTTCAGCTATGGATATTCGAACTCTCGTTAAAGTTTTAGTAAAAAAAAATTGCGCACAGACTATAATTTTAATTTACATTAGATCTTTAGCGGCTCTGCTTCCTTCATTTTCTATTTTTCCAAATCGGCAAAACAGTAATGGAGTTTCCGGCATTTTGCTTGTTGAATGAAATCAATTTATTTTATGGGACTAAATTTTAATTTTGCCTCTTCAAAGGGTTCATACTAATTTTTCTTTCTCCTTTCTCGTGTATTTATCTCTTCTCAATTGACAGGAGACAAGGTCAGAGCACAAGCTACTTTCAGCATACTGATCGCGGATAAAATTGCTTTACAGAATTTTAATTTATTTTTTCTCAAACATCGTACTAGTTTTTCTCTCCGTGTTTTTTTTAAAATCTTTACCATGTTTTTTCCTTATCTATTTTTTTTTTTAAATCGGTAAGAAACGAACACAGTGAAAGTTGCTTCATCTTCTTTTATTTTTCTTTTTTCTTTTATATATTCTAAATATCTCAAACTAATTTTCCATTCTTTCTTCTTCTTCTTTCAGATTGGCAAGAAACGGGTGCAGTGAAAGCAGTTCATACCTAATTTTATTTTGCTCTCTTCGTTTTATTTCGTAACTACCTCTTATTAATTTCTCTTTCTTTATTAATTATTTCTTCCATCTTTCATTAGCATCTTCTCTGAAGACCCAGATACACCTGCGAATTAGAAGCGCTTGTTGAAAGTGAAGCACCAATAGGAAAGGAAGATTTTGATAGCTAGACGTCGAGCGATTGAAATCCCGGTTTCCTATTGATGTCTCACTTTTATCAAGCGCTTCTAACTTGCAAGTGTATCTGCCGCTTTACACCATTTGCAGTTGAAGTACATATTGTAATTGAACGTATTTCTGTCAAACGGAACTATGTGCCTTAAGACATGAGCCCTGAGACCCATAAAAATACATGCATAACAGGGCTCACGTCATAATGCACATAGTTCCGTTTGACAGAAATACATCCGATTGAAACTACTAATTCTTTTTCCCTCACAAAAGCACTTATCTGCAAACTGCTATTTTTTCTGAAATAAGACAAATTATCAATTCCTCTACTGTACAGCATGGTCCAATTTAGACGTATCATAAAGTCGCATTTTGATCATTGAATCGCTCATTAATGGTGTTTGATATTTTAAGTATTTAAAATCAGAACAATTATAATTGGACTGCATTTTGCAATTTGGAACTATAAATTCTGGCTAATCTGAAAAAAACACTTATGTGCATAGGGAAACTAATGGCACATACGTTCTTTTTAAACCGGGCCAGACTTTATAGTTCCAAATTGCAAAATGCAGTCCAATTATGCTGCGTTCAAAAAGCCACTTGAAATGACTAATTATTTGCTCACAGAATAAATAGCTCAGGAGAACAAATAGCGTAAAAACAATTGCACTAAGGTGATTCGATGGACGCCATATAATGTGTCAGAGCAACATGCGATATCGCATTGATTGGTTCCATTTTTTCAGCTACCCATCATACTTCTCGAAGTTTGGGATCGCAATAATGTTGTGAGGAGACTGAGGGATTCACTTAACAATTTTGAGAAACAAATTTTACTTAATAAAGCCGTGGTTTTTTTAGAGGAAAAATATCGCACTCGATACTGATATCGAAACTGCACTCGAGTGCGATATTTTCTCTCTAAAAAAACCACGCCTTTATTACGTTGAATTTGTTTGTCAAAATTAGTGAGGGAATCCTTCAGTCCCCTGACAACAGAATTGCGATCTCAAAATTCGAGAAAAATGACGAGTAGCTGAAAAAATGGAACTAATCGATGCGATGATTGCATGCCGTTCTGACACAAAATATGGCGTCCATTGAATGACCTTAAGTTCCGAATATTTGTACGGAATGAATTAAGCATTAGAAAAGAGGAGGTATGAGTTTTGACAAATATATTAAGCAAGAATCAAAACTAATTTGTTATAAAAGTTTTTATTTTCAAGTTAGGTTTAGGTTAAGGACTAATCATTCCTTTTTTTTTTCTTCCTAGTCTGTTTCAGGTCGGAAAGAAACGAAGAGGATGGATGCTTCGCAAGTTGAGCCATTGAGGACGGAAGTAGTGCCCTCCGAAATGTGTATTACTTGCATATAATTTAGAAAGTAGTAATTACTAGTATGATGGAAATTTTATCCAATCAATTTTTATTAATTAATTTCATTTATAAAATCCATAAAAATAATAATATTTTAAACGTGTCGTATCCTTAAGATGATTCAACGAACGCCATTTTTTTGTATCAGAACAACGTGCGATATATCGAATCGATTCGTTCTAAAATTTCAGCTACTTGTCATTTTTTTCGAATGTTGAGATCGCACTTCTGTTGTCATGAGTCTGAAGAATTCATGGACCAAATTTGACAAGGAAATTCGATGTAATAAAGGCGCGGTTTTCAGAGGAAAAATATCGCATCGATACTGATATCGAACTGCACTCGAATGAATTTTTCCTTAAATACCGCGCTTTGTGAAATTTGGTACATGAATTCTACAGTCTCGTGACAAAGAGAAGTGCGATCTCAAAATTCGCAAGAAATGGCAAGTAACTGAAATTATGGAACAAATTGATGCTATATATCGCACGTCACTCTGACACAAAAAATGGCGTCTGTTGAATCGCCTTAACTTGAATGCCCTTAGCTGTTAAAAGAGGTAGAAGAAGATTTTGCTATTCCTTCGAGTTCTGCGTATGGTTCTCATTTAATACAGTCAAATAATATTGCATTTAACTGGGAGAAATTGAACTGCATTACGCAAAAATAAATTATCTTTTTCGCTTCACCGTGGAAGAAACACGAGTTTCATAAATTTTAAATTTTCGAGTTTCATTTTTTTGAATTTTTTGAATTTTAATTTTTAAATTTAGTTTCATAAGTAGGTGAATTTTGAAGAGCCAAGAATACTAATTCCTTTTTCTTAATGCAGTTCAATTGCTACAACTGAATGCAAACTTTCAATTGGATTACACTTTGCAAGGAAGAACCACTATTTCTTGCCAATTTTAGGAACGACGAACATGCCATTGGTTTCCCTACTCAGATATGTGCTTTTATGGGAGAACCAGAGATAGTGGTTTCTCATTGCAAAATGAGATCCAATTGATGTTGCAAGTCCAAAGACTGAATATAACTGCAATTCAAATTAAAATTTGGAAAAATACAACCTACGTTTGATTGATTCATTATGGCATAATGCATTAACTAAAATCTTGGCGAGAGAGAACTGGACACATTTAGGCTAGAAGCAACTACGTTGCAGGCAAAGCCTAAGCACATAGTTCCTTTTAGCATACATGGGTCCAACTAATTTAATTGCTGATAACAAGAGAACTTCTAATTATAATGAGGGGTTTAATAGAATTCTAAAAGCCAGTTTTGTCACCCGTCACAAACCATACTAATAACTTTCGATTTATCTTGTTTGTTTCAGAAGATGCGGCAGAAGAAGCAGGGGTTTTGGGGGAGGGCTCGCTGAGGGGGGAGATTCCCGGGGAACGGGGGGTTCGTGGGGTTGGGAAGAACCGCGAGACGAGGATTCCCAAGGGGGAGGATTCCCGGGGAAAGGGGGGCTCGCGGGGTTGGGGCGGAATCGCGGAGTAGGGTTTCCCAAAGGGGGTTCCCGGGGAGAGGGGGGACTCCGTTGGGTTTATGTAGGATCGCGGAGCAGGGTTTCCAAGGGGGGAAGGGGCCGCGGTGTAGGATCACGGGGGGAGGAGTAGGATTTTTTTTTTTTTTTTTTTTTTTTTTTCCGCGACTGGCTTGCTGAGATCCTCCGGGGCGTTACGTCCCGGGGTCTGCCGTCGCCGGCAGGGGCGCCCGCCGGGACCCCGTGGGTCCGTTGGGCGTCCCCTGCCCCCGACCCCCCGCGAGGGGGGTCACTTTGCCCCCCCGCAAGGGGGGGCTTTTTGACCCCCCTCGCGGGGGGTCGGGGGTGGGGGCGCCCAGCGGACCCTTATGGGGTCCCGGCGGGCGCCCCTGCCGGCGACGGCGGCTCCGGGGCGTTACGCCCCGGAGGATCTCAGCAAGCCACGAGTGGAAAAAAAAAAAAAAAAAAAAAAAAAGGGAGGAGGTGGGAAAGGAACCGGGACGCTGGAAGCCGGGGTTGGGGGAGGCCGCTGCTGGTGGACACCGTCGTACCGGGATCGTCGCATTTTTTTTTTTTTTTTTTCCTTCTTTTCTTTCTTTTCTTTTTTTTATTCTCTGTTGCAGGTGCTGCTGCTGGGTGCCATCGTACCGGGATCGTCGCATTTTTTTTTTTTTTTTCCTTCTTTTCTTTCTTTTCTTTTTTTTATTCTCTGTTGCAGGTGCTGCTGCTGGGTGCCATCGTACCGGGATCGTCGCATTTTTTTTTTTTTTTTTTTTTTTCCCTTCTTTTCTTTCTTTTCTTTTTTTTATTCTCTGTTCCAGGTGCTGCTGCTGCTGCTGGATGTTCCCGCAACCGAAGGTAAGATACCGTTTTATTCCTCCTCCATAATCAGTTGCGGAGGGCGCTACTTTCGTCTTCTGCGGGCACAGCTGTTTTAGGAGTATCAAAAACGGCATGGAGAAGTGACAGGTGGAGATGCATCGGCGTTGGTGAGTGTATTTTTTTGTTTCCTCTTCCCCTTTCCCTCTTCCTCTTTCCCTTTTCCTCTTTCCCTCTTCCTCTTTCCTCTCCCTTTTCCTCTTCCCTTCCCCGTGGATTAGGGCTCTTGGCGACACCACGTTAAAAAAAACGCGCCGTAAGCTCTACCTCCAGGAGCAGCACCGTATCCCTACCTGATCGGGCTCTCCTAAGGTGGTGTGGAAACGAGCTTGTCAAAATATGTTCCTCTATTCCTCCTCTGAGTAAGTAAAATCAAAACCTGAGAATCTTTTCATCAAGTGCTTTTTTATCTTTTTTATAGGAAGAGCATAAATTCAAAACCTGGTAAGTGCCACCAGGTGTTGCTACGATTGAGCACCAGTTTCTATAAGGTCAACATTCATAGAACGGGTCGAAATTCGTCGGTTTCATTCCGGTCGGGGATTCATAGGTCGAAATTCTAAAATTAATTAAGGGAAGCATTCAGGTCCTTTTACGCTACGGAGCAAGATGTACAATTATAGCGATACCGGATGAAACTTTCCAGATTTTGAATTTCCACTCTTCACGTATCAATGGCTAAAGGCGAAAAAGTAAAACCTCAATTGTAACGCTTAAGGTGATTCGACGGTTGTCATTTTTTGTGTCAGAGCAGCGTGCGATACATCGCATCAATTCGTTCCATAATTTCAGCTACTTGTCATTCGTTTCGAATTTTGAAATCGCACTTCTATTGTCATGCGACTAAAGGCGCGGTTTTTTTAGAGGAAAAATATCGCATTCGAGTGCACTTTCGATATCAGTATCGAATGCCATATTTTTCCTCTGAAAAAACCCTGTCTTTAATACGTCTCGTCTTTTAAAAATTGAGAGAAAAACATTCTAAGAGCGCAAATTCAAAGCGCAATCGAGTTTGCGCTTTTGGTTCTTGCGAGGAGAGATTCTATCAAGTGGTGCCAACCTAATAAAACGAGAGGTTAAGTTAGGTTGAGATACGTTCGTTTCCACGTTTGCGCCTTAGGACAAGCTGTGCAACTGGACTCGATACTTTTTTTTTTTTTTTTTCCCCTTCTTTTCTTCAGGGACATTCCCCATCTGACTTTATTCAGTTTTAATGTGATACTTTTTTTTTTTTTTTTTTTTTTTTTTTTTTTTTTTTTTTTTCCTCTTTCTTCAGGGACATTCCCCATCTGACTTTATTCAGTTTTAATGTGATACAAAATACGAAAGAGAACGAAAGAACAATATACGAAAGAGAACTGTGCGCATAAAATTGCGTGCAAAATAATTCCTTTCAGTGCAAATACGTCCATTTCAGCCTTTGGTTTCTGCATTTTTGCGCTTATTGCTTATTGCCGTCTCTAGATAGTATTCATAAAATGTTGAATGACAAATGTTAATACGTTGTAGTTTTGTTTATAAATAAAAGTTAAAAAAAAAAAAAAAAAAAATGTTAAATGTTAAATTCATAAATGACTTCCGCAAATGTTCGATAAAATCCCTCGTTTTACCTGACAATTCCCACACGGAAAAAACGAGTTTAGGATGGGGCCCTAACTAGAGGCAGGGCAGTGAGAGGTAGCTCACGTCCCTACAGATTACAGGCACGAGACCTCCATGAGCTAGTTGCGAACGCTGCCACCGACTGGGTTTTGAGGTTTTAGTTACTGCGCATGCGCGCGCATGCGCAGGAGTAGCGAATAACGTCATTTCTCGCTGAACGCCAGTTGAGGACTGATGCCCGTATGATCAGGTGTCATTGATATGCCGAGAGGGGGAATTGCACTCAAGAGGCGTAAATTCGCCGCCTCGATTATCGAGGCCTCGTAGCCTGGTGGTAACGCGCTGGTCTACCATCTCTGCGATGCGAGTTCGAATCCATGCGAGGGCACGGATTTTTTACGCTCGGCGTCGATATGGAGGTAGGGCTGGACCCTACCTTCAGCTTGGGCCTGACCCTCCGAGGTTTAGGTGAAGCAATTTCACCTACCCGGGTTTGGGGCCGGGCCCTGCGCCGCAGTACCCGATCCTAAACCCGTTTTTTCCGTGCAAGTCCTTTAAGTCCCCGATGTAATCGTTCGTTTGGGATTGCGGTACCTGTCAAACTTTCATGAAACTTCTTTCACACGACAGCTTAAAATTTTGGCAGGAATTTCCCGCGAACTCCCAAAACATCGAAAGAAACGAAAAATTCATCGTGAATTTGAGTGAAATCGTCGCTCCTCTGACGCAAGGGCGTATCTTTTGATTTCCACATGAGCCCTAGAAAGCATGAATTTATATTTAAAACAGGGTTAACGTGGAAATTGAGATACGTCCTCACGCCAGAGGGACGACGAACTACTTTTTTTTTTTTTTTTTTTTTTTTTTTTTTTTTTGTAAATACAACAGAACTACAAAAGTATTTACCGTTTTTATGTTATTAAGTCGTTAAGTCGCGCCGAGCGCATTTCAATTGTTACTGAGCTCTAATCGGACGAGATTAGCAGTGGCGTTGTGTGCTTTGTGATATATCGATTGTTATGCCATTTAAACCTATGGAAAAGGATCGATAGACAGGGTGTTCGTAGCGAACACCTCAATAATCGATTCTTTACCATATAGGTTTAAATGGCATAACAATCGATATATCGCAATTCAAGCCACGCCACTGGAGATTAGCACTCCCCGCAAACTCGGCCGCGGACTGGTTTAAGGAAAAACACCGTATCAGCATCCAGACGGTGCAAAATCTCCCACAGATAAAATATTCATTTTTGAAGAAGTGTACGCACATAATTCTTTAATTTTTCAGATATTTTAGATTCAATTGCAGAAAAAATTGTCTGAAAAGTTAGTAGACAAATGTTCAAAAATTTCCCTAAGAATTTATTCAAATTGTCTTGTTGAATTTGTTGAATATCTTCGTAAGGAGTTAATATCGGTAATTTTTGGTGTGCGCATCGTGTTTTACGTGAAAGTTTGGTTCAGAAACATGTATCAGAATGCTTAAATTCGTACCTTGTCTAGTGGTCCATCATGGAGGATTGTGAGGAAAGGCCAAAAACGGCCGAGATACAACAGGATGTACATGCAAGAAAATGGGAAAGCACGGAGACGAAGAACTCTACGAACAGTTTGCGATAGGTTCAATTTCTTTCAGCACGGCTCAAGAAGCATTATAACGGGAAACTTTTTACTTCTCACAATGTTCAATGTTGATAAAACAGAACACAAGAAGGTAATTTGGGAGAGATTTCGCCGAGGACTGAAAAATTGCTGCGTTGAAAGTTGAGAACTTCGAGGGCTACGTAAATAATATATTTTTGTATTAACGTCATAAGTTACGGATTCTTACGGCTCTTTTGAAGTTCACGGGGGTAGACGAGTCGGTGCCCTATTTCTTCATATTTTTCCTTCGGCGAGGTTTGATATTTTTATCAACTTCATAACTTCGTTGTAGCTCAACGTGAGTTCCCTATGTGAAAAAAAATGTATCCATCCTGAGAGAGGGTTGGATATTCCAAAGGTGCAAAATCTCCACCATAATTCGGTCCTAGTCTACACTGGTTAAAAAAAACCTCTTGGTTCAAGAGTGCAGTTTCTTGTCGCCGGATTTATGAGTCTGGACTCTTGTTTCAATGCAAAATCCGCTTCAATCAATGCAAAATCCGCTTGAAACAAGAGTTCAAGACTCTTAAATCCGGCGACAAAAAACTGCACTCTTAAGTCAATGCAATGCGGCATTGGTCAAAGAGGTTTTTTTTACCAGTGTAGCAGGTTCATGGTGTACTCAGTACGAAACGTGGATGTTGCCAAATTTTCTTTCAGAAAATTTGTGTTTAGAAAAAGCCTGACTTGTTCCAAGCAAGTTTTAAAAACGAAAGCCCTAGACTCTTAGACTCAATTTTTTCAAAATGACTGAAAACGCGATGGTTCACTATTAGTAAATGTAAATCCAAATGTGGAAAGTTCTGCGAAACTGAAATCCCCAGCTGGCGTTCCAACCGAGAATAGATTTCGTCGCGCCTCTTACGTAAGGGCGTATCTCTATACCCACATGAGCCCCGATAAACATGACGTTATACGGAGCACAGGGCTCACGTGATAATTGAAAAGGAGCGACGATTCGTGCACCTAAGAATAATTGTGTTACGTATTTTGGTGCAATGTGCACCCGCGTTTTCAGACATAAAATTCTCCTATCAATTTCAATAATGGACCAATAAACAAGGTACAAACTTAAGCATTCTGCTACATGTTTCTTGACCAAAAGTTTACGTAGAACACAATTCGCGCACGAAAATTACTGAAATTAACTCCTGATGATCTACTGATTAGATCAAAAAACCACCCATAACACGTGACGTTACAGATCCCTCGGCATTTTTTTTTTTTTTTTTTTTTTTTTTTTTTTTTTTTTTTATTTTTTAATTTTTTATTTTTATTTTTTATTTATGAACAAAACTACAGAGTATTAATTGTTTTGACTGCGGTTTAATATTCCGATGCATTCGCCTGAGCTAAACGTTGTATCCCATTCATTCTTGTACTGATATGCGAGAACTGAAGGCGAGGGCGACACGCGCACTAGCGCCTACAAACCTAACAGGGATACTTCACGCATTGCACAATGCGTGAAGTATCCCTGTTAGGTTTGTAGGCGCTAGTGCGCACGTTGCGCTGGTAGCACGCCGCGCCGCTTCGCTCTGTGTTTGGCTTAATACTTACCTCGCGGAGTTAGCGTTTTTAAGTGAGATTCACGAATTAGGTCTAAAAAGACCCATAACAAGTAACATTACAAATCTCTCGGCGTGACTTCAGTTTAATAATCCAATGCAGGTGCCTGAGTTGAACGCTCTACCCCTCATTCTTGTGCTAATACGCATACTAATGAGTATTAGTACTAGAGAGTAGCAGTACAAGTTGCTCCATATCTCTTTAATATTATTGGACATTTTAGAACTCTTGGCCTTGTTTTTCCCAAAAATTGTGTGGACCCAGCACTATTTCACAACCTTGTTTATGAATAAATTAGTAAAAAAAGTATTTTAATAGTAAGTAGTTATTTGCATAGTTATCGTCGTACAGATGGTGATATTTGCGTAAAAGACCACTTAAACAAGGTACGAATTTGAACATTCTGATACATGTTTCCCGACCAAAATTTTATATAGAACACGAGTTGAGCAACGAAAATTACTGAAATCAACGGCTAACTAAGATTTACAATGTTTCTTGACGCGTGAATTCAAACCTCAATCAAACCATTCAAACTATTGTCAAGAAAAAATACTCTTGATTCAATGGGATTTTTGCTTGAATCAAAACGAAATCCGCTTAAATTAAGACGCTTGGTTCTTGATTTAAGCTGGATTCCGATTAAATCAAGAATACTTTTTCTTGTCGATGTTTTTAAGAGTCTGGACTCTAGATCCAATGTGTTTTTATTTTTTATTTTTTTGTTTTTTTTTTTCCCCAGTGCGGCAGAGATGAACTTGTGCAGCACATAGAAGAAAGCATTCTATGTCCAAAGCTTTATCTATCCGTTTCAGTAATTGACCTGCCGGAAAGAAATGCAATCTTGATTAAACTCCAAGATTCCCGACGTTGCATCGCAATGCGGATTGCACATACGTCCTTTTCCGTCCGGGGCGCCGAGATGATGAAATTCGCCGCAGCATCAGCGGCCTCCACATGAGGCGCCTGGACCGAATGTCGGAAGTGAGAGGGGTGAGGAGGAGGGAGGTGCGAGGGGTAGGGGGGAGGGGGAGAGAGAATTCGCGAATGCAAACGTAGCGCAGAAAGGGCGAGCGGGGCTTCGCGCACTCATAAATCACATTTTTCGCGAGAAGTACTTCTCTTGTTTTCCAATGCGGACTGCTTTGCTTCAGCTGCGGAGACGTTGCCACGTCTCGTAAAAAAATCACAATTCCACAGCCCGCCCGACGAGAAACCTCGCGATTTCGATAGATATATGTAAGCGAATCGGTGGTTCTTGCTGGGTTAAGCCAGAAAACTGGAAATTTCACGACGTTTCGGCAACACCGCTCCGTCGCGAGTTTTCAATTATTCACTCGCTTATCCATAATTTTCAACAACAAATGCACCGCGAAGAAGCAGGCACTCGACGAGTGTCGTGCCGCAGGGTTGCCAAATTCCGCGCGAAAACCGTCGCATTCGATGACAGTTTAGATACAAAAATGAAAAGCGAATTAGGCGCGGTTGGCAACCGTGTCGAGCTTTTAGCGGTTTCCTATTGGTTCTTTTAACCCGGCTGTAACTCAGCAGCCCAAATTATAGGGTCGAATACGGCTTTGGCGCTTTCTTTTTCTTCCCACTTCTTCACGCTTCGGTTGCCCGACTCGTCACTTCTCTGACGTAAGGGCGTATCTCAATTCCGACATGAGCCTCAGAGAGCATAGGGTTATACAGAGAACATGGCTCACGTTAGGATGAAGATACGACCTTACGTCAGAGGAACGTCGAATTGAGATCTCGCGCTCGGGGAGATGTGAGTGCGATGAAATTCTGCGTTGGGTTCTAGAATTCGGCTTCAGACGAATATATCCAAGTGCCCGGAGGTTGATTTGGACGTATTTCTGCCAAACGGAACTATGTGCACTAGGACATGAGCCATGAGGCCCACAAGAATATATGTTTAACAGGGCTCACGTCATAATGCACATAGTTCTGTTTGGCAGAAATACGTCCATTTTATTGGACTCGTATGACACGAGTTCACACTTTGAAGCTGCCAAAAATTCCACAGAAGATTTAATTTCAAATAAAACGTATGAAAGAAAATAAAAATGTACGCATTTTTTGACTGCTGCAGACTGATTATTGACATTGATAGACAAAATGTTGGCCATGGATGATTAGGAGAAAATGGAACACTCTCATTGAAGGAGGCAGTTGGTTACAATGGAGAAGGAATTAAGTAATAGACAGACTAGTAACAATTCATGAGAGACTTTACAGTTAGATCATTGTTTTCCTTCCTAGTCTATAAAAACCATCCGTTTTAACCAATAGAGTCTCTCAATTTTCCTTTTATATTCTTTGTCTATCGGTTTGTCAAACGATTTCTATAATCAGTCTGCTGATGGATAATGGGCAACTTGTTGAGTAAAGGATAAAATGGACTCATATTTTGCAATTGGGAACGACCAACTCCGGCTTATTTCAGAAGTGACATGTGTGCTATGGCTTCCGTACGAACATAGGTACTATTGTGGTTTGGCCAGAAACTGTAGTTGCTAATTGCAAAATGCGGTCCGAATAAAATTCGCCTGATGATCACTAATATGTGTCAAGGTATGCGATTTTTCCATGGCGAGTCTTTGTAAATTAAGTTGAGGTTAATGGGCCAATTAAAGCATTTTGCAATCAGGAGTTACAATATCTAGCGTATCCGTAAAAACACTCGTGTACATGGAGAAACTAATGGTACCTATGTCGTTTCTAAATTGAGCCGAGTATTGCAGTTCCAAAATGCAGTCCAATTGTTGCTCCTCTTTGGTCATCTGTCATCATTCGGGGTTGATCTGAGCACGAACTTCCGAAGGCAACTCTATACTCTAACTCCGTGCCAATGAAGAACTCCGTATGAGCCCTCAGACAATGCCATACTTCTTTCAGCAAAGAACGAATTCAATGGGAAAATTTTGGACATATTTTTTCAAATTTTCGGAACAATTTTGTTTGCAATTCAATCTCAAATATCTGTAAATTTCAAGAAGAAATATGCATAACTTCCTCCAAAAATACATGCTTTATCCTGGGGAATATGGCGACATTTGAATCTTCTTACGGCGTTTTCCCTTAACGCGACTGTATAAGGAATACAGCAGTGCAGATTTTCTGAAATATGTAGTATCTATCCAGTGTCCGCGGTGCATTTCATAAAAATAACGTTCTTACCTCCTCCCACACCGGTTGGATTTTGAAATTTTGAATGAACCTATTGAGAACGCGAGTTGTGGAGTAAATGCGCTCGTAAAATGAGAAAATTAAAAAAACAGAGCTGACAAGGAGGGATAAAACATTTTTAGTCGAGCGCCTGGAGGTTAGGCATGCATGCAGACCCTTGAAAAATATTTCAATCTCGATTCGAATGCCCAATTCAACTTGATTCCTTGCCTTTCGTTACTTGCCAGCTAACCATCCCTCTACGAAGGAGCGGGTGGTGGGGTGGGGGGTACTGCTCCAGGGGGAGGGCTGGAACGGTTCCCAAGATTCCTGTCGAGGCCTCGGGGATTCCGGAGTTACACGAAGGGAATTCTCCCGTGCTAAGGAAAAACGCCGTATGAGCATTCGAGAGTTGCCAAATTTCCTTCGATAAAATGTTTATTTTTGAAGAGAAGCTAACATATATTTTTCCTTGGAATTTTGAGGATATTTAGATGAAATGGGCCTGTTGCATGCAAGAGATACAGCCGTGCGAATAGACTTTTTAGAGGTTAAATGACACGAAAATTACGATGGTCACATTAAAAAAGTCTGAAATACACTCCTTACTGCGCAATTTGTGTTGTTAGGAACGCGCTTTTTTCAAATTTCCCGCGTCTGGGGGCAGTTTTCTAACGGAAACAATTAACGGCAACTCGCGGCTATTTCCGGTCAACTAAAACTGACAACATAACCTAAAAATCGGAGCTCGTGACATCGTGAAATGAAATGTAGAAGGATTGCGTTGGATATTTAAAAGTTGATCGATTTGGTTACCGCATAAAGCGTATATGGACCACTATAGGAGATCACGTTGGGTTTGTAAACAAACTGAAGGAAAAAATAACAACAACGACTCGGCATCTTCCGGAAATCACCGAGCCCGCCGTTTGCTCGTTTCCGGTGATTAGAAAACTGCCCCCAGACGCGGGAAATTTGAAAAAGCGCGTTCCTAACAACGCAAATTGCGCAGTAAGGAGTGTATTTCAGACTTTTTTAATGTGACCATCGTAATTTTCGTGTCATTTAACCTCTAAAAAGTCTATTCGCGCGGCTGTATCTCTTGCATGCAACAGGCCCATTATGAACCAAATTGTCTGAAAAATTGGAGGAAAAACGTTTACACAATTTCCCGAAAATTCGTAATTCATTAAAGAAAATTTGGCAACGCCTGAAGGCTCATACGGCGTTTTTCCTTAGCACGGCAGAATTCGACTCTGTTGCGCATTCTTTTCATCGAATACCGCTGAGACTCCAGACTCGTTGGGGCCTTGCTCTTTTATACCCTTAAATTGCGCAGTTGTCATTTCTTTCCAAAAAGAAAATCAAAATTTTATATTTTCTTGGGGTGATAGAAATGAGATAACAACTATCTGAACCGTATTTAGCAAAAAGAAACCAGCGCGATCATAGTTTTGTAGAAATGCTGCTTCTTTATAATTTTGTATGTAACATACAGGATCGACCCAGTATTGAATCGTTTTTGTAAGAGCTTAATCAAACCAAAAATATCCACACTGACTGGTTTGAAATAACAGGTAAGTACTGCACAAGAGCTGTTTTAGTTCATCTCCCGACCGAGCAACTATTTTAACTTCGGTGTGAACATATTGCCTATCCTCTTAATTGAAGGAAAATCATAAATCCAGACGATATGAATTGAACCAAATGCAGCACAAGAGCTATTTCACTTTATCTCACGACTGAGCAACTATTTTAACTCCGGTGTAGACATGTTGCCTATCCTCGCAATTGAAGGCAAATCATACATCCAAACATTATCATATGAAACAAGTACTGGACAAGAGCTGTTTCACTTCATCTCACGACCGAGCAACTATTTTAAAACCGGTGTAGACATGTTGCCTATTATCGCAATGGAGAATTTGCAAGGGTCTGAAATTTGATGAATTTCCTGTTTAAGTGGAATCCTCTGAGTGAACTGAACACGAAGATACCCTTGATTCATAAATTGAGCAATTATTAGAGGAGATATGACAAAATAACCGATTCCGCTAAAATACATGTGTTTAAATGGGAAATGCCGCCAGATGACGTCACAAGGCGGCACATTTTCTCACTTTTAAATCAATTTTTCTCCAATTTCCCATGTCAGAAAAAAATTATGAAAAATATTGCGAACTCAGCTCATTAGGCACTTTCAGATGAAGCAATAAAAAAATTGCGTGCAAATTCTCCATTGAAGGCAAATCATACACCCAAACATTATCATCTGAACTAAGTACTGCATAAGAGCTGTGTTACTTCATCTCACGACCGAGCAACTATTTTAACTCCGGTGTAGACATGTTGCCTATCCTCGCATTTGAAGGCAAATCATACGACCTGTCATTTTCATTTGAACCAAGTAATGAATAAGAACTGTTATAGCTCATAGGACCGACCATCCATTGCAACTTCGGTGCAGATATATTGCCTAACATCTGAAGTGAATGTAAATCACGTATTCAGACATTTAAATCAGTGAGAACGAAAACACACCAACTCGAAAAAATGAAAATAATCCAGACACACACAAAACTGCATATTAGGTGAAGAAATTAGTCTAAGAAAAAGATTTTTGGTGCCTAAAAGCAAGTATTTAAGGAAACTTTAAATGTCCAAGTCGGCACAGATACCGTATAACTTCAATGACCTTTATGAAAATTGTCTGTCCTTGGTGAAAAGAGAGCATTTTCGAGGTACCTGGTTGGTGTGTTTTCGTTCTCACTGATTCATTTTCGATCAGACGAAATATCACACAACAGCTGTAACAGTTCATCTCACGACAGTTCAGCTCTACATATAATAATAGAAAAAAAGGCAAAAAATAGTAAACACGAGGTAAACAAGGTTGAGCACATCAAAACATTAAAAAGTTGAACTTTTCAAGCCGTTAAAGGCCACTCAATATTTTATTTATTTTATCCATTTTTCAGCTAAAAATGAGTCCTTCAACGGTTTGGAACGGCTGCCTATTTAATGTTTCAATGTCTTCAGCCTCGTTCGCCTCCGTTTTATTAGTTTTTTCGGGCATTTTTTTCTTGTTGTCTCTGCCTAAAAATTAACTACACTGGAAAAAAACACATTGGATCTAGAGTCCAGACTCTTAAAAACATCGACAAGAAAAAGTACTCTTGATTCAATCAGAATCTAGCTAAAATCAAGGACCAAGCCTTTAAGCGGATTTCGTTTTGATTCAAGCAAAAATCCGATTGAATCAAGAGTATTTTTTCTTGTCAATGTTTTCATGAGTCTGGACTCTAGATCCAGCTGGAAACGGTAGCTCCTAATTAAAAAATGCAGTCAAGCTGGCAACGGCGAAGACACACGGAAGAGAGGTCTTCATTTGCATACCGCACCTGAAATGCGAAAGAAAGCGGGGAAGCCTTAATTCGATTCGAAAGGCCCCTCGCCCCCCCTCCCCCTCCCCGAGTGGCCCGTGGAAAAGGAAAACATTCGCGGAGCGTGGTCATGGAGCGCTGTTGGTTTTCCGGGAAGACTTTGTTTGTCTGTTTGCCTACCTTCTCGGCGCGACGGAGGAGGGGGGGGGGGGGTGTCCGCCGGGAGCCGCTTTCACGTGTGTTTTCCATTATGCGGATTCGGGATGTCTGTTTCGCTCCGAATGGATCGTTGCAAGGATTGAGCAGTCATTTCCCACCGCTACGTCGCGACACGGATATGACCTTTGAAGGGATGGAAGCGGGGGTTTTGACGGCTTTTCGAAACCAAAATCGAGTGCTCTTAACGCCAAGACAAAATATTTTAGAGACCCCGTGCAAACAATCCAGGCACTGTAATCGAATGCAAGTTCCTAGATCAACGCTATTTTTCGCTCACTGGAAAAAAAAAAAACACATTGGATCTAGAGTCCAGACTCTCGAAAACATTGACAAGAAAAAGGACTCTTGATTCAATCAGATTTAAGCTTAAATCAAAAGGAAATCCGCTCAAATTAAGAGGCTTGGTTCTTGATTTAAGCTTAAATCTGAATGAATCAAGAGTATTTTTTCTTGTCGATGTTTTTAAGAGTCTGGACTCTAGATCCAATGTGTTTTTTTTTCCAGTGCTAAATGGACCGCATTTAACAGAAAGGAACCAAGCCACGTCAGCTATTGCCAAATTTAACCGGGTAATTTAAAGTTTTACGAGAGAAAGTTTGTGTGAACTCCTCTGGAATTTTTAAAGAATTTGCTTCGAACTATGGAGAAAATCCACTGAAAGCACAAAATTCCGCACCGAACAATTAGCCCAGTTAAATTTGGCAATAGCTGATGTGGCTTGGTTCCTTTCTGTTTGAACGCGGTCCGAATGATGGTTGATGATCAACTTGCTGAGTACATAAAGCTCCTAATGATGACGAGAGATGAAAAATTTTTTTCTTCGCCGTATTTTCCTCTCCTCGTCTTACCTTCCTGAAAAACACAGTGTCATTCCTGATTTCCAAAGCTACCCAACTCCAATTCATCACCCCGAAGTTAATCCATTTTTGAAAATTCGAAATAGGTAGTTATTTTTTAGGAAAGGTACGAATTCTAGTCCGAACAATATTCTACATCATGTGATACGAAATATACAGAATCAGTTTGATTCTCAATTGAAAAATGTTTCCTGCTCAAAATCGGCAAAGAGGCGATTAGACGAAGAAACTTCGAGTTTGCATCGAGGTGAAGAGAAATATTACAAGTTCGTGGAGAGGATAAAAAAATCCTACATGCTATTGCACAACATGATACATCTGCAACAATCGAAAATATTAATGGCCACTTGTCGGGATAAGTGCTAATTAGGGCTTTCCCACTCAAGTTTCGATTGGTTTTAGCACTTAACAAGATACTTCCGCAAACTTGGAGCTTTCAGCGATCTTCGGCACCTGGGAGATTCTTCGAACGTTCAAAAGTAAATATGGATATTTCTATGAAAAGAGGACGTGTTGTTCATGACGGCTGACAGACTTCCGAACTATTCTTGACATGTGGTACAAGAAAATAATTTGCCGTAGAGTCGATCCCCTATTTACTATTGAAAACGTCCTTGATTTTTCTTCTCTGTTAGCAGAATATATGGACGTATTTATGCTGAAAAGGAACTATGTTGCACGTAAACCTTACGCACATAGTTCCTTTTAGCATAAATACGTCCATAATTCTATAAATGCCAGGGTATAAGTTGGCTTGTCTCTCTTAAAAACATATAGTAGAGAGCAGAATTTTAAAACATTACTAGAAAGTCGGCAATCACATAAACTCGTTTGCGGGTTGTCTCCGAATCTCCGCCACTACGTCATTTTTTTAAAGGAGAACAATATTGATGAACAAATGGAACATTTGATATTTCTGAAGCTTTTTGCAGAATTTTCTTCGCATTGAGAAGAAAAATCATGACAGTTTTAAAGAATTGCCGTTGAGTAGTTTTCCATTTAAAAATTAAAGTATGACGGAAGTCTGCGACGTCGCAAAACGAGTTATGTGATTGCCGACTTTCACCGTCCGAGAACTTTTAAAACATTACAATTAAGATACGTAGTTCCGCACTTAAACCATCGATGTGGTGAGTTCACCTATATATGGACCGCGTTAAGCAGAAAGAAACCAAGCAACATCAGCTATTGCCAAATTTAATCAAGAAATTTAGTTTTTTACATAAGAACGGTTGTTTGGATTTTTGTGCAATTTTCAGTGTATTTTCTGCATAGCGCTATAAGCAAATTCCTTAAATTTTCAAAGAAATCCTCACAATCGTTCGCTCTTGTAAAAAATTAAATTGCCCAATTCAATGATATGATAGCTAATGTGGCTTGGTACCTTTCTGCTAAACGCAGTCCACTTAATAGTAGATTACACTTTATTCCTGAATTTGCAACTTGAAAAATGGAAATGGCCTTAATCTCGATTTTGAATTTGATTTTTTTTAATACTTACAACTTCGAAAAATCCTTTCCCGCCGTTTAAGCTCGAGATAGAAGCGCAGAAAAGACAGGCTCGGTAAAATTCTGACGTCATGACGCACTTACGAGACGGAATTGCAGGAGCAAATGTGAATAATGCGATTCGGACTTACCTAAAACAAAGAGAAGTAAAAACATCTGTGTCAGAAAGGCGGAACATGAATTTTAATTAATAGGAGACTTCTTGCTTTTGAAAGAGCTCGCTTTTCATTTGCGCCTTTCAATTTGACCCTTTGGTTGCGAAACGAGGGAACAAAGGCAAATTAGCCTCCGACACTGCTGCCAAGAAACGTTTCCAGTATTTTATCTTGAGCTCTCCAAGTCATGACGAGATATTACCACCGAGTTTCAAACGGAAAAATTGCAGTGGCAATGCGTGCTTTGCGATATATCGATTGATCTGCCATTGAAACCTATGGACAATGATCGATAGACGAGATATTCGCAACGAATACCTTAATCGTCGATTCTTTACCATAGCTTCAAATGGGGCAATATCGATAATCCATCATTCACGTCTCGCCACCGAAAATTGGTTATTTTATTCTTAACCATTTTTCACCTCTGCCAATTTCTTGCTCCAGGTGGAACGAAAGTATACAATTGACCGAACAACAAGTTTTCAACGTTAAAAAAGGTAAAATTAAATCCAATTAAGTGATGCATAGGTAATTGGCTTGATGTCGATCCAATTTTTAATTAGTCCTCCTCTTTGATAACGAAAGTTCTTCATTTCATTGAGATGATGGGAGGGAATATCGAGTATGGTCATTCGAGAACGATTCAAGAATCGACCCGCTGGTGCAGTATAAAGAGAACTGGTGATAATGGACCACTAGACAAGGTACAAATTGAAGCATTCTGATACATGTTTCTCAACTAGAATTTCAAGTAGAACACGATTCTTGCATCGAAAATTACTGAAATCAACACCTAACTAAGATATTCACGCTTTTATTTTACATTGGTTACGAGAATTTTGAATTTCCCGGTTACAAGAAACGCAATTCTCTTCGTGAGTCAAATCGCGCCTCACAACAGTTTTGGCAGGCTTCTTAATCAAGCATTGTTCACCTCCCACCTTTATCGTTTAAATAGTAAACAATTTGCTATAGCTGAGCCAAAGCGTCAAGATTGAGGTTGCCGCAATTTTATATCGCAGAGATTGTCGTGATGAAACTTAGTGTGCAATTTTATTCACGT
The DNA here is from genome assembly GCF_918797505.1 of Bemisia tabaci. Classification (NCBI taxonomy): domain Eukaryota; kingdom Metazoa; phylum Arthropoda; class Insecta; order Hemiptera; family Aleyrodidae; genus Bemisia; species Bemisia tabaci. The sequence goes on along the minus strand of NC_092802.1, from coordinate 38,436,474 downwards.
AGACTATTGTGTTTTCATCAGCGGGTGGTTTGAATTCACGCGTCAATAAACAAAAAATATTCTGATTAGGAATTGATTTCAGTAATTTTTGTTGCACGAATCGTGTTCTCTTTTAAAATTTGGTTAAGAAACATTTATCAGAATGCTTAACTTCGTACCTTGTCTATTGGTCCATTGGACTATACTATATTTTGCGACTATAATTTAGGTATAGCCCCTAAGGAAGGACTATCTTAAGCTCATCTGTAGAACCACCTATCTATGAATTATGCAGAATAAAACACCCTGAGGTATATAACACGAACACGGAGAAAAAAGATTAGTGGCTGTGACTATTTGTGGTTGGTAAAACAGGATTTAGTTTCACGCAACAGAAAAATTAGAAACTATTACTCATTGAGTTAGCGGCCTACGCTAACCCGAGTTGGTAAATGATGATCTAGTGCTCCTAACTGGGACCGTGATACCACTTGACATACCGACTAGTCACAGAAACCCAACTCCTTCGCTCTCAAATTTACCAACCCGGAATAGTTGCATTGTCCACCACGTCAGGTTTGCTTACCTTGAAATATGGTAAACAAAGACAGCACTAAGTTGTATTTTACGACCAATCTGGAACTTTCAACATACACTTATTTGAAGGTAATGCGTACTATGAAATAAGTTGCATTTCTAAAAAGAATTGGTGGGAGAATCAAATTCGAGATATTAATTCTGATGTAAGTAAATTTATGTACACTCTAGTGACTTCTGCATTTCTTGCTTAAGATCCTAATAACAATTTTACTGATGTAGATAAGTATGTGTATTTGTTGTTTCCATGCTCCAATTACTAATTACAAACTAAGAAGTTATACTTGTTCTTTTCTGAAAATGTTTCTTCAGATGGAAAAATTAGGTGTTTCCAGTGAAAACTAGTCAAAGTCAAGTGTTAGTTCAGAATTCGATCAGGCTCTATCCATTGAGTTCTTAAAGATTAAATTAAATAACAAAGAAAATAAAGTACCTGCGTAAATGAGCTAGATGAATTAAAAATAGCAAACAGTACAGTATTAAGTAAAAAAATTAATTAATTAGGTAAAATAAAAATAAATTTAAAAAATCTACCTAATAAATAACAAAATTATATGAAATTTAGGCCTAAGCAAAAAATTGCAAGTAAATCGGTATGGATCTCATAATATATTGTACATCTTGGCGGAAAAATCTAAGTTGATTGCAGAAATTCTAGTTTTTCGACAAAATCAAAGTTATATGCCGATTTTTCGTCGCGATGATCATCGCTCGGTTTTAGCTTAATGCTTAGGGTTCTCGGCTAGTAGTAGGTAGGTTGTAGGTTCGAACCCCGACAAAGGTGAAAAAATAATGTCGCCAGAATACACTGGATTAGCCTCCGAGAGATTAATCTTTTTCATTTTTCACGGTTTCGGTGAGTTTAATTGTGCATAATCGTTTTATTTGGGGGAAAAGGGCTCTTTTCCAACACCTTCTGTTACAAGCCCCAGTTTTTGTGTGCCGCCAGATTGGAGCTGGAACAATCTCGATTCATTCTGTAAACCAGGCATTCAATAAAGCCTACCAGGCGTTTATTCTTACATAACAATACGAGTAAGGAGTGAAACTTTAATACTTGGCAAAATTTACCAACCCGCGTAGTCGGAGAAGGCAACCCGCCCGCCCGTGACACCGTTAGCCATACTTACCAACCCGCTTTGTTCGGATCAAACAGGAGTGTAGCTATGACGAAAACGAAATAGGCGGGTTGGTAAACATAGCCCTTTTCCTGGTTGCGGCCACCAATCTCTTTTCTCCGTGAATGTTCACCCAATGATGGCAAATAAATTTGCTTTTAGCAATTCGACGAAAGCATTAGGCAGTTTGTGACAACTGAATGTGCTACTCACAAGTTATAATTCAATGAGCGAGAATTAAAACATTTTCGGAAAAGTAATTTGGACACTTTCGGAGAACATTCATGCCGAGCGCGTAAAATATTATGCCTTTGATTGCAGTTGTCAAATTTGAAGAGCAGTTGCCGAATTGTGGAGCGTGTTTTTTTTTCTCACCCTGATTAAGATGTTTGGTTGGGCAACTTAACCATCGATATTGAAGCCAAAGGTAATAAACTCCAAGAACTTTATTCCTGTGAAAAATAACACTTCACGCAATTTTTTTATCTCAGAGAATTCTCTTATGGGGTTCAGGATTGCTGAAAACAGTGGTAACTCGGTTTTCAAACTCTAGAAATTTAACATCATTTGTGACCGAATTCGTAAAGAAGGACCTTATCTCCCATGAGAAAATTCATTCACATTTTGCGAACGCACCGATAAAAAAAATCTGAAAATTTTGGCGTTAGTTTAACCAAATATCTTAAAAATTGAAGAAGATATTAATGATGAATCTGGAAAAAAATCCTTAGGTTTTAGAAAAACGTGGTTTAAGTGTTTGCCTGAAGTTGAGAGCAATTTTTCCCGGTAAAATAGGGCCCCTTTTCCTAGAATCGATCTCATTAGAATTCATGAGAAATGTTAAAAATGTCATATTTCGGAAAAAGATTTCACCATCTCTAAAATTTGATACAATTTCACGGAGCATCTTTCATTGTTAAGAAGCTTTGAGATTAACTGGATTGCATTTTGCAAAAAGGAACCAGGAGCATTGCAATGGTGCTAAGATTATGCAAATTCATCTTTTGCAGTAAAATAACTGAAATCATGAAAAAATACGAAATTTACATGGTAATTTTTGTCTTAGATTCACAGTTTCTAGAGAGTAAAATTGAAACTGTTAATGGATAATCCGGTTTTTTTTTTCAAGACAAAAGAAGTTGCACAATCTTAGCAAAATTGCAATGCTAGTGGCTCCTTTTTGGAAAATGCCAACTTGTACTCAGCGCCAAAAATTAAAGATAAAAAATCATAACTTTATGAAATAATTGGATCGCATTTGCTATAGTTTTTTCTTTTATATTGTTAACACATGGACAAAACATTCCTCGAAAATGATAGAAGATCTCAGAAAATTTCAATCAAAAAGACAATTAAGTTAGCATCCATCAAGACACGATGAAACGCCTATTTGGGTAACATTTTGAAAAAAGGAACCACACGCCTTCCAATGTCGCTAAGATTGTGCAACATTTTTCACCTTGCAAATAGAAACTGATCATCTAAACAAGTTTTACCTTTACTCCCAATGAACTATGAATTTAAGACGAAAATTACCCTTGTAATTTTATTTTCTTCATAATTTCTGTAATTTTCTACAAAGAATTGAAGTTGCATAATCTTAGCAACATTGGAATGCTCTTGGTTCCTTTTTGCAAAATGCAATCCATTTGACGTTTCGCCAGGAAGCACTCACTTTTCGCGAGAAAACGCAGCAACACTGGTCATAGATACGCATTACGATCGTGTAATCAAGGCGTTGTGAAAGTCAGGAGCATATTAAAACCCTCGGGAAAAGTGGGTATGCGAATGGACGCGCTCGTGAAGCTGCGAGAGGAAAAAGTTTCCGCGCAAACAAAGGGCGGCGCGAGCACGCAATTAAAGTTCATTAGTCGCCTATTTTTCGAAATGAAAAGCCGGAACTAAACGATTTTATGGGAGTGAAATATTTTCCTGGAGAGCCCCGCCGCCCGCCGCGCGCTGCCCCGCGCCGGTCGTCCTCAAGAGTGAGTCATTAAAGTCAAAGGACACCAACGGCTCGCGCTCTATGGACCGGTGCGTTGCCGCGCTTAACATCGTTATCACAACTTCCGTGTTACACTTACTTCATTTTTTTGAAGGAATTTTATTTAAATATAACTACTACAACTACAAGTATTACAAGTAACTACTACAAGTATTTCCTTGTAACTATCTACATGGTTTAAAACTTAAACAAAACAAATTTCATTGATTTTACATGGTAAAGTTAGATAATACGATGATTCCGTGTTACACTGAAAAAAAAAAAAATTGGTAGAATTTACCATTCCTTCGCGCTGTATTTCACACAGCTTAATTCAGAGTCAATTGTGCCAGAAGAACAATGGAAAAAAACACATTGGATCTAGAGCCCAGACTCTTGAAAACATTGACAAGAAAAAATACTCTTGATTCAATCGGATTTTTGCTTGAATCAAAACGAAATCCGCTTCAATTAAGAGACTTGGTTCTTGATTTAAGCTAGATTCTGATTGAATCAAGAGCACTTTTTCTTGTCGATGTTCCTAAGAGTCTGGACTCTAGATCCAATGTGTTTTTTTCCAGTGAAGGGTAAACGTTACTATATACTGGTACAGGTAACTATTACTCTGACAGAATCTACTTGACAATTGGTTGAATATACAGTGTAAAGGAGTAGTCAATTCTACCAATCTTTCCTTTCAGAGAAGATCGCGCAGGGAGTGCAAAAATGAAAGTTTGATGAAATAAGCCTACTGGCGTCCGAGAGGAAAAATGCAATAAAAGAATCATCCGTTCATCGTTAAATTGCCAATAATCATTAAAAAAAACTCCAAAAAATTAATTGTAAGATCACAAATGGAGACTTGCAAGAAAAACGTGTATTCCTGTATCTGAGAGTGCTTAACGAGCTGCGTTCGCAATATTTTTCACGTATTTAATTTTTTTCATTATTTTTTTCGATGTGGAAGATTGTAGGCAAATAGATTTTAAAGTGAGAAAATGTGTCTCCTTGTGAAGTCATCAGACGGCATTACCCATTTAAACTTACGTATTCTAACAAATCACATTTCCTCTAATAAATGTTCAATTTAGGAACCAACGATGTGATCATTCTCAGTTTGCTCAGGAGTCTCTTCTTAATCATGAAATTCAGAAAATTTCAGACACCTGCAAAGTCCTCATTGACGATAATGGACCAGAACTTCCGCGATGAGGAAGAACATAAACCTACAGACGTTGCCTTTCTTTTTGCGAATCACGAAATTTTAAGTGAGCTATATTTTCCTTCAATTATCCGAGTAGGCAGCAACACGACATCGAGGTTAAAATAGTTGTATCTCCGTCAAAGTTTGATTTGTATCATGACTTATTATACCGAGAGTGACATGCAGTATGGAAGTGTTAACACTTCGTCTCGTAACCCGATGAAAATCATAAGGGATTATGTTTGCTAATTTTGTAAAATCATCCTCTTACTCAATATCGACAGTGAAACTACCAAACCACGTATCTCGTTTGCGGTGTTTAGAAATCTACGTTCACATTTTATTTTTTTGAAGTAGACCAAATCAATATCATTCCTTGAAATTTTCACGGAATTTTCTCCGCACAAAGAGGAAAACTCACAGAAATTTTCAAGACTGGATGTTAAGTAGTTTTTCATTTAAAAAATAAAGTATGACAGGAAGTCTGCGACGTCGCAAACCGAGATACGTGGTTTGGTAGTTTCACCGTCGATATGTGAAAAAGTTTACATATAATAAATTACCAAAAATTGTCATTTTGAGTGACACTTAATTAAAAGAGTTGAATTTAGTCGGATTCTAGATAGTCCAATATTTAGATTATTTTTGTTGAACTTTAGTTAAAGAGGCTTTTAGATGCGACGATCGCGAGAGAAGATCCTTTCGTACCCCAGATGATCATTTGGACACCATGGAAATGTTTTCTTTTTACTGATTGAATCACTGTGCTATTTTTTCTCAAGGCATATGAGATGTACTTTGTACAATAGGACCTTTCCGATCAAACAGCATACATACATATTAACCGAAAGTCTCTAAAATTGTGCAGCGCCTTCTTTTTCTTACAGGCATCCAAAGGAATCTACTGTATACACTATTGCGTCAAAATATTTGGAATAACAAGGAGCACTTTGAAACAAATCGCAAAATAGATCATGGATCGTTGGTCAAACTACCAAACTACGTATCTCAATTTAAGACGTGGCAACCTACCCGTCATTCTTTATTTCTTCAGTTAACGTTGTTCAGTTAATGTCAATTCGTAAAAACATCAGTGTTTTTTTTTCCCTGTGCAAGAAATATTCCGTAAAAACCTCAAGGAATTACGTTGATTACTTGGATCACATTAGCAAAAAAGAACAAGCGAGATTACAGTCTATTCAAAATCGTGCAACTTTTTCTTATTTTTTAAAAATACTTAATTAAAATAAAAATTAAAATTAAAATGTACACAATTATTTTCCTTTAAAATTAACAATTTTTGGTGGGAAGTGAAAACTATTTGCTATTCTGGAGGATTTTAAAGATGATTATGAAGAAGCAACATTTTTACAACACTGTAATCGCGCTGGTTCACTGGGGAAAAAAACACATTGGATCTAGAGTCCAGACTCTTGAAAACATTGACAAGAAAAAATACTCTTGATTCAATCAGATTTTTGCTTAAATCAAAAGGAAATCCGCTCAAATTAAGAGGCTTGGTTCTTGATTTAAGCAAAAATCCGATTGAATCGAAAGTATTTTTTCTTGATGTTTTTAAGAGTCTGGACTCTAGATACAATGCGTTTTTTTTTTGCTTGTGTTTCTTTTTGCTAAATGCGATCCATTTATCCCGCAAATAAATTAAACGAAAGCGGAGATTTCAAACACCGAAAACGATATTTGTGATTTTGGAGTTTCACCGTCGATACAATTTTTTTCAAGCGAATTATTCCAAAAGACGCACATCTTAACAACGTTGACATGGGTATCCGCTGTTTGGTCAAAAGAGCCCTTATATCCTCGCTCCTCTGAGGCTCTGACGTGAGGTCATACTTCAATTGGACGTATTTCTGCCAAACGGAACTATGTGCATTATGACGTGAGCCCTGTTATGCACATATTCTTATGGGCTTCAGGGCTCATGTCCTAATGTACACAGTTCCGTTTGACAGAAATAAGTCCAATTTCCAGGTGTATCCTGTTCTCCGTATGGCTCTATGCATTTCGGAGCGCGTGTGTAAACAGATATACTGCCGTGCTTAGGAAAAACACGGCATGAACATTCGAGCGTTGCCAAATTTCCTCCGGTAAAATTTTTATTATTGAGGGAAATTATGAATAGTTTTTCTTGAAATTTCAAGAGCTTTAGGCGAAGTTGCGAAAAAAATGATCGAAACATTCGAAAAAAAAAATTGATAAGTTTACCAAGATATTGAAGCGCTAGTGAAGAGAGGGTATTTTTTGCTTGCAGTGCCTTAGGATCTCCGTTTGACGTTTCATTTGCTATAATTGAACTGCATTTTGCAATTTGGAACTATTAATTCTGGCTCTTCTGAAGAAACACTATGTGCATAGGGAAACTAATAGCACATACGTCGTTTTTAAACCGGGCTAGAATTTATAGTTCCTAATTGCAAAATGTAGTCCAATTAAAGAAAATCCATGGAATCCGGAAAAACGAGGGTTGCTACAGAATTTAGAAAATGAAATTCCCTGACATTTCCATGATTTCCCTGACACATTTTGGTGAAATTCCCTGACAATTGAAGATATGACGGATAGATAAGAAGGCATTATTGATAATAGTTTTACGGCGGAATTTGTTGTTCAAAGTCTCAAACCCATTCAAATGAAAGTGAAGTGCAAATGCAGGTGATTTAACAAAACCCTGACATTTTCGTCATTTTCCTTGACATTTCCCGGGTTTCCCTGCCTGCGGCAACCCTGTAAAACATTTACTGAATTGTTTTTATGATTTTACAATGATGCAAACTAAAAATTTCAGAAAATTCACCAAGTAGCTCCCTCTATCAAGTATAATTTAACAGTGAGGATTCTGAAACACCACAACCAAGAATTGTCCTTTTTGCACCCAACGTAGTATTAGCCCCGTATATATTACCCCAAGTATAGTATTCGCCCTTACGCCAGAGGGGCGACGATATGTGATACTAGGGGGCTACGCCCCCTGGCCGCTACGCGGCCCAACCCCCTGAAGGCGCTCCGCGCCATCAATGAGGCCGCTTCGCGGCCCTGTTTTTACCCTCCTATCGGTGTTAGTTTTATTTTCCCCCTAAAAAATTACGATATGAGGTATACTTTACTTTTAGAATAAAATAATTTTTGGTTTTGATGAATAAAGAAACAAATTTTTTTTTTGAAGTCTAAACGACGCGTTTTGGAAAGACTGCTTGATTAAATGTTGCAGAAAAACAACGAACATTGATAATCAGGTTATAATTAAATTTGTCGGGAGACGGGGATCGAACCCACACCATGATTTAAGTGGACTTAACCGACGCATTTGACGACTCGGCCACCGCTCGTCTTGAGGAAATCGGAGCGAATCTTGTGTAGATAAGTGTAGAGCTGATGCGCAGGCTACACAGCTACTGCGCAACCTCCTCGACCACTGCGCATCCTCCCGCGCATAGCGGTAGCAGTCTCGGAGCATTCTGAAAATTCACTCACTTTTATAACGTGATTGTAAAAAAACCTGGGTCCTATTTCCAAAATCTGAATAGAGCGGGCTCATCTAGGGCCAATTACCCGTCGATTACCGCAAAAAACTTGGAAATCGGCCCGGTAGAACGCTCAAACGAACTATGACAAAAAATATAAATTTACATTGTTTAAATGGGAGAATTCGCAACTTTACCACTTAATATAAAAAAACCTAGGCCATATTTTGAAAATCTGAAAAGAGTTGGCTTATCTAGAGACAATTGCCCGTCGATAGCCGCAAAAATCATAAAAATCGGCTTGGTAGAACGCTGGAACTAAGCGTCACCAGTTTCGCAAAATTAGGAGGTCTCGGAGCTTATAGTATAGATTATGAGAGGGGGAAAACCCTTTGAAAATAAACCAGAATAAAATATCAGCATCTTCCGCATCCAACGCCTCAATTTGTATTTCACGAAAGGAAAGGCAACATCTGAGGGTTGATACGACGTTTCTCCTTGGTACGGCAGTAAGGTATACGCCCTTACGTCGGAGGGGCGACGATATGTGATATTATGAGAGGGGAAAAACCCTTTGAAAATAAAGCGGAATAAAATATCAGCATCTTGCTTGCCTATGAAACTTGACTGCCGATCCTGTTAAGTTAAAATCTCATTTTTCTTCGATGCTCTTTGATGTCCCGTCCCCGATTACCCCGGAGCCTGCGACGGTGGTTCACGAGCCGGGATCTGAATTAATAAACATTTTAAGAAAGTTGCGACGAGCCACGGTGCGACACGGCACGGTGACGCAGAGAAAGGAAGGGGGTGGAGGGGGTGGAGGGGAGGGAGGGAGGAGGGGGTCACGGGGAGTCTAATTAGCATCCGCAGCATCAGACTGCAGTGTGCGTCTCCGCCGAGTTGCCAATTTTCCGCGGAAAATTGTATTTTTCCAGCACGAGGAAATTTAACTCGAGAAATTCGACTGGGTTAACATAAAATGCAAGACAATAAATTTTATTTTATTTAGTCTAAAATTTTAGTAAACTGGTTACTTTTGTACAGTTAGAAGCTATATTTTATGAAGTTTTTAATTACCAAAATTATTAAATCTTATTTATCTCTATACTGAAAAGATAGTGTTTTATTCTTAAACCTCGAGTTTTTCTGTCAGGCTACCGGAGAAATCAGTAACGCATAAATTTTCAAAATTTTAAACAGAGTTACCTTCAAAATTTGATAGATCCAATGGAGAATTTGCATGCAAATTGTTTTTGCTTCACCTGAGAGTGTGCTTAAAGAGCTGATTTTGCGGTATTTTTTATAATTTTTTTCTCAAATGGGAAGTAGTATAAAAATAGATTTAAAGGTGAAAAAATACACCGCCTAGTGACGTCATGTAGCAATATTACCCATTTAAATGCACGTATTTTAGCAAATTAGATCATTTTATCATATCTTCTCCAATAATTGGACGCATTTCTATCAAACGTAACTAAGTGCATTAAGACATGAGCCCTGAGACCCATAAGAATACACGCATAATAGGGCTCACGTCATGATGCACATAGTTCCGGTTGATAGAAATACGTCCAATTGTCCAATTTATGTACCAAGGGCATCCTCGTGTTCAGTTCACCCACTTAAGCACGAAATTTATCAAATTTCAGACACCTGCAAATTCTCCATAAAGGAGGATCTCCAGGTTTGCGCAATGCATTCCTAGTATGGTCGACATACTTCAAATTCTAATCAATAGGTAATTACGGTTTATACATGAAAATAGCCCGAATAATTTAACGATATAAAACATAAGAAAATGGGAAACCCAAAAAAAGAAGGCCAAAAAATAAAAAAAAACCTAAACCCGATTCATCGCTCTTCTGGCATTAGGGCATACCTCGATTTCCGCATGAGCCACAGAAAACATGAATTCATATGTAAAACGAGGCTCACGTGGGAATTGAGATAGGTCAGAGGAGCGACGATTTGTGATAGCGAGAAAGACCTCGTTATCCTTCTTGTTATCGCAAACAGGAGTCTGAGGGGTTTTTGATTTTTTTTATTATATATTCGTTTCCTGGTCGAGATGAAAGTTGAAACCACCCTGAAACGTCGGCGACATTCTGTTCGTTTTTAGCCTTGGTTTCCCATTTTCTTATGTTTTGTTTCACACTGGAAAAAAACCATATACATTGGATCTAGAGTCCAGACTCTTGGAAACATTGACAAGAAAAAATACTCTTGATTCCATCGGATTTTTGCTTGAATCAAAACGAAATCCTCTTAAATTAAGAGACTTGGTTCTTGATTTAAGCTAGATTCTGATTGAATCAAGAGTATTTTTTCTTGTCGATGTTTTTCAGAGGCTGGACTCCAGATCCAATGTGTTTCTTTTTCCAGTACAGGAGGTGGATTATCTTAGAAAAATTGGAATTTCATACTCAAGAATGCTGCACGGTGCGAGATAATTTCAAAATTGCCTCCGGAGGTCATTCAAAAGCGAATGGACTCGACACAAAATCTCGCAGGCGATTTCGCTCTCAAAGTTGGCTGCGTCGAGCCGGGACATACAAAGAGGTACCGCATGAAAATCTCCCAATTTTCAGCGCTGCTGGACAAAGTTACTTTCTTGAAAAGTTGCGCTCTGCGGCTGAAGATCCCTAATTCCTTCGGTCACATGCGCTGAATATAATTAAACTTATGCAACGCGGCTAGGGCACGTCTCAGTGATTCCATGCCGCATTTGCTCATTCGTAGCGATTCCGCACATTGATGTCAGCTCGAGCTGGAAAATAATTAACGGGCTTGAAGGACCCATAAGAGCACTTTTTGAAATGAAAATGAGGTATAAATAGACAATCAATGAACCACTGTTAAAATATGCTCTGTGAAGAGCTTGCGATTAAAATCATTTTCAGCATCGAAAAGTGAGATTGACCTTTCTTCTCACCATTGAACTCTACGTAATTTTGAAACTTTAAACCAAAATCTATATGTGCTCCAAGGCCTCCTAATTTTGCATGTATAGTAACGCTTAGTTCCAGCGTTCCACCGGGCTGGAAAATAATTACGGATTGAAGGCCCAGAGACTTTTAATGAAACTGAGGTGAATTACATCAATGAACCCTGTAATATGCTCTGTGAAGAGCTTGTGATAAAACATTTCAGCTCGAGATTGACCTCTTCCACCATGAACCAAGTAATTTTAAACTTTATAACTCATATCTGAACGGTGAAACTGACGAGCTATCGCAAGAAGATCGTCGGTTTGTGACGTCGCAGATTTCCTGTCGATAAAAGCTTATTTTTTGATGAAAGACTATTAACATCCAGTCTTGAAAATTTCAGCTAGTGAAATTGCCTCATCTGTGCGAAGACAAAATTCCGTTAAAATTTCAAGGAATGTATATTGATTTTTGGTCTACTTCGCAAAACGGGAATACAAATTGTTAGCGCTAGATTTTGTATGAACAACCGCTCCAAATGAGCCATCCATTTTTTTTTAATCTCATATGTCTACCGCTCTGTCTATCGGTTTCAATTATTAGCCGCAGATGATGCTTCCAAATGATGAAAAAGCGCGAATTGACCCTCGACGCCCGGGATCAGGCACGAAAGCAAGTTGACTGCCAAAGTGTTGATATCTCAACATGGCTGCGACAGTGTCGACCGACGACAAGCGACCGGCGCCGACCGGTGACCGACGAGTTGAGATCTCATTTATTTTGGTTTTCCCGGTCCGCGATACGGCCGAGCGGCTGAAAAACAGTCGAGACGATGTACTGAAATCGGACCAGAGCTGCAAAATTATACTTCGTTTTCTTAGAAAGTGAAATTTCATTTTACGCGATACTTTAACAATTTTCCGGGGGCAGCGTATGCAACTCGTAGCTATTCTGCCGTGTTACGGAAAAACGCCGTATGAACATTCGAGAGTTGCCAAAATTCCCAGGATAAAACATGTATTTTTTAAATTCATTTATGCGTATTGCTCCTTGAAATTAGCAGATACTTTAGATTAAATTGTCTAAAAAATTATCCGAAAATTTTGAGGAAAAATATCCAATAGATTCATTGAAAATTCGTATTTTATCGGAGGAAGTTTGGCAACGCCTAGAGGCTCATACGACGTTTTTCCCCAGCACGGCAGAATTGAGCGTATAATTTTGTACTTGAAGCAATACATATACATTTACATTAATTTTGTAATCAAGAAGTTATCCAAGGAGCCTCTGAATTAGGTCTACCCATATCTCTCCAATATTTATAACCCCTCCCCCATCCTTATTCACTCTGTAACACAAACTTAGCCTCCCTTCCATTTATAAATTAATAAGCTCTGCATGGACTCATTGAATTTTCCTATATTGATGAAGTTTCGACGGAAAGGTCCTACTTTCTTACAAATATCCTCAATATCCTCAACTGTATCGTTAGTTGAGGGGCGGTATGAGATGCAAGAGATAATAGGGCTTTTGCAAGATCAAGGACATGAAAATAGATGTTTCTGCGGAACATTTTCGCAAAATACGCGTTTCTGGGCCTAGAAAAGTTCTAACCTGCTTTTTTGGCCAAAAAAACGATACTGAAAATTGAAATTGTGAAGGAGAATAAATTTTTGGCTTGAGATGCCATGCTTCCAATCACCTGAAAACCCAGTCAGCAAGTCAGTCGTGCGGTTCAAATCACGCACGGACAAACGATGTCATTCTAAAAAGGATAACCCATGGCAATGGACCACTAGATAAGGTACGAATTTCAGCATTCTGATGAATTTTTCTTAACCAAAATTTCACGTAAAACACAATGCAAACAACGAAATTTACCGAAATGAACTCCTTACGAAGATATTTATTGATTCTTGATGCGTGAATTCAAACCACCCGCTCCTGAAAACTCAATGCTCTACGTGATTCACATTGTGCGCTAAACGTTATCATGACAGTCTTCACGATATACAAATCAGGCAACCTCAATCTTGACACTTTGGCTCAGCCATAGAGAATTGCTTACAGTTTGAACAACACATGGTGGGAAATGAACATTACTCGATTGAGAAGCTTGCTGAAACCGTTGTAGTGCTCTATTTGACTCACGTAGAGTTTTGAGTTTCTTGTGAGCGGGCAGCTCAAATTCCTCGTGACCTGTGTGAAATAAAAACGTTAATATCTTCGTTAGGAGTTGGTTTCAGTCATTATCGTTGCTCGAATCGTGTTCTGCGTGAAATTTTGGTTAAGAAACATGTATCAGAATGCTTAAATTCGTACCTTGTCTAGTGGTCCATTCCATTATGAGTATGGCAGAGGGTCTGCAACGTCGCGAACCAAAATACGTGTTCCTGAAGTTTCACCGTCGATTTGAGTTAATTTAATTGAAGCCATGAGTGAAGTTCTAAACGAGTTTTAATGGGCTTGTTGCACCCGGGAGACACATCCAACCGAGACGACTTTTTACACTGAATCGCACGAAAGTCACATCTAGTATTTCAAAAATGTCTAAAATTAGTTACCTCCTTGACGCAAAGTTTACACGATCCGTAACACACATTTCCAGAGGTACCAAGACCGTCATCACTTTTTATTAAAAAAAAATAGGAAAAAAAATGAGAAACAAGGCTGAAAACACATGAAAATCCAAGACGTTTCGGCCCAAAACTGAGCCATTTTCAGTCGGAAGAATAAAAATAAAATATAGAAATTCGAAAATGAAACTTGCAGACTACATGATGGCCGAGAAAATCCAATTTTCCAACTTCCAATTTTTCGGATTTTCTCGACCATCATGTAGTCTGCGGGTATCTGTTTGGAATGTTTATATTTTATTTTTATTCTTCCGACTGAAAATGGCTCAGTTTTTGGCCGAAACGTCGTTTATGTGTAAATTTCAGCCTTGTTTCCCGTTTTTTCTCCTACGTTTTTAATATCACCATTTCCATTGTCACGGGCTGATGCTTTAAACATTTTAACCTACAATCAATTTTTATGGGTCCCCCCTTTTTTCTTTAAAAAAAAATAAAAGGTTTCTCATCTGCTACAGTTCCAACCCGATTCCAATCGATCCAATAAAACGCGCAAAGTATCATCATGCACTTTTGATGGAATGTCTCTTGTTTGTGAAACAAAATGCTCAGCACGTTCATCAGTCATCATTGTGCGAAGATTAGCGTCTCTCCTCAAAACGCTTTTTCTCGCTGTCACATTAAATGGATTAGCGAGCTCGCTATCATCGTTCTTAATGTCAACAAGGCGTTCGTCGGAGCAACGTGTCAACAACTGTTGACAACACATGGAGAGAAAGGAATCGCAGCTTCTGCTATGCGCATTTCTGAGTCTAACTGGGTGATTTTTGAAATTGATCGACAAAACTACATCGACAAAGGGTATAAAATGAAAATAAAGCAATCCTTTCAGTGGGTTGTGATGGACAAAGAGGGTAAGTAATAGACTAACGAACGCCAACCCTGATAAAAATTGGCAGTAGAATCCGTGTTCCAAAATACCAGACCTACAGCCGGCTGTAAGATTTCCAATAGCTTCTATAGCCGGCTACACAATTTCTTATAGCCTTTTACAGCCGATGGCGATTAAGCAACAGCCAGGCGATAAAGTGTATGCTAAACGTTACTAATTACGGATGCTAGAACTTAGTGAGTTTTTGGAATACTGCTCTCTTTTTGGGCCGTAGTATCTTGATTTATTTTGCGAGGTAAGCTCCGTACTTTTGATGGATGCCTGCCATTACTAATATATTAGAGCGTCTTCAGTTTCCTATGATACTGTGCAATACCTCTGGTGTGAAATAGTTGCTTCAAGCGCCGTGGCAAGCTGCGGTGCGGCAGGTGGGCAGCCAGCGCGGAACGCGCATTGGCGCCTACAAACCTAACTGGGATACTTCACGCGTTGCGCAATGCGTGAAGTATCCCTGTTAGGTTTGTAGGCGCCAGTGCATCGCCGCTCCGCTTGGTGTTAGGCTCTAATATTTAATCTGGCGGAGTCAGCGTTATTCAACTCATGATTTTGAAATGTTTGCACATCCTGTATGGATTATTCTCGTTTTAATTGATGAAAAAAAATACGTATTAAAGGAAAATATAATGTGTGTTTTGTAAATTAAGGTGGTTCCGTATATCAAACTTAATGATTTTCAAAGCACACGAATTTCTACACAATTTCTTATAGCCTTTTATAATCGATGGCGAAAATGCAACAGCCAGGCGTTAAAGTGTAAAGCCCGGCGATAGGAACTATAGCCCGGCTGCGTACTTTTTTATCGCTTCGTATAGCCCGGCTGTCGTATAGTCATGTAGCTAAGCTGTTGCAACTTCTATTGTCTTGGAAAAAAAACATGATCATCTATGAACGGTTTCTATTTTCTATTCTGCACCCTAAAAACTGTATATTTAAGACAGGACTCACCGTTTGGATTTCATATTTTTGTATGCTTTTAGTTCTTTTATCACAGAGGATGAATTTGCACGATCTCAGCAACATTGCAATGCTCTTGGTTCCTTCTTGCAAAATGCAATCCATTTTTAAATCGGAAAAATAACAAGCTCGAGCGATTTTCTTTTCTTTTTTATGACGATGGTAGGTAACGTGCTGACAGGCGGAACAGTGTGGATTATAACAGCTGACGTCACATGGGTGACGTAAATGTGGGAATTTGGCGTTGTGGCCGTGCTATGGGGCAACGAGGCGTGGTGCACAGACGGGTAATCACAGGGCGAAGTTCAAATTGAGGCTATTACGGGGATTTAAGCATTTTCCGGGTGGATTCGCCCATCGCCCGACCGTTATTCCACACTCCAAAGGATCATCCCACCAGCAGCTCCAAAAGTGAGACGTGTTGCGTCCCCGCCACCAGATGCTGCAGAGTGTCGCGTCCAATGGACCACTAGACAAGGTACGAATTTCAGCGTACTCTCATATGGATCGCATTTAGCAAAAAGGAACCAGCACGATTACAGGGTTGTGAAAATGTTACTTGGATGGCATTTTGCAAAAAGGAACCAAGACGACGGTGAAACTACCAGACCACGTATCTCGTTTGCGGTGTTTAAAATCTCCACTCACATTTTATTTTTTTGAAGGAGATCAAATCAATATCATTCCTCACAATTTCACAGATTTTTCTCCGCACAAAGAGGAAAAATCACGGAAGTTTTCACAAATTGACGTTGAGTAGTTTTCTATTTAAAAAATAAAGTATGACAGGAAGTCTGCGACGTCGCAAACTGAGATACGTGGTTTGGTAGTTTGCACAGTAACGAAGAGCATTCCAATATTGCTAAGACTGTGCAACTTACATTCCTTGCAATATAGTTACTGTAACCTTGCGAAAAGTTAAATCTACTATGGTAATTTTCGTATTGAATTTATGGCTAATTGGGAGTGAAGATAAAACTTGTTTAGATGATCAGTTTAAATGGATCACATTTAGCAAGAGGGAACCAACGCGATTACAGTGTTTTCAAAATCGTGCAATTTCTTATTTTCTATTAAAAATACTTAAAATATGTACAGTATTAAAATTTACACAATTATTTTCATTTAAAATTAACAATTCTTTGGTGGGAAGCAAAAACGATTTGCTCTTTAGGGAGATTTCTCAGATAATTCTGAAGAAGCAATTTTTTACAACACTGTAATTGGGCTGGTTCCTTTTTACTAGATGCGATCCATATTTGCAAGGTAAAAAAGTTGCGCAATCTTAGCGACATTGGAATACTTGTGGTTCCTCTTTGCAAAATGCAATCCACTTATCTAAGAAATCTCCTAGAATAGCAAATAGTTTGTGCTTTCAAAAAAAATGTTAATGATAAAGGAAAATAATTGTGTAAATTTTATTACAGTATATTAATTGAGTATTTTTAAAAGAAAAGAAGAGGTTGCACAATTTTGAAAACACTGCAATCGCGCTGGTTCCTTTTTTCGATCCTTAGGAGTTTCCTGTTTTAAATTTCTCATGGATCGCATTTGGCAAAAAGGAAACATTGCAGTGTTGTTAAAAATTTGCTTTTTCATAAGAATCCACGAAGTCTCTTAGAACAGCGAGTAGTTCTTGCTTCCGACCAAAAAATTGTTAATTTTAAAGGATAATAACTGTGCAAATTTTGATACTGTACATATATTAAGTATCTTCGAAAGAAAAAAAGAAGTTGCACGATTTTGAAAACACTGGTTCCTGCGCTGGTTCCTTGGCTAAATTCGATCCAATCATGATCGAAAGAGCTGAAGACAAGGTACACATTTTGGCATACTCTCATATGACAACGTTTGTGCAGATTTTTTTGCGTCCTTACTACGCAGAAAATTCACTGAAATTTGCGCGAAAATCCGCACAACCGTTTCTCATGTAAAAAATTAAATTTCCCGATTATACTTGGCAATAGCTGATAAGGCTTGGTTCTTTTCTGGCAATATACTGGAAAAAAACACATTGGATCTAGAGTCCAGACTCTTGAAAACATTGACAAGAAAAAATACTCTTGATTCAATCAGATTTTTGCTTCAATCAATTAAAATCCCCTCAAATTACGAGGCATGGTTCTTGATTTAAGCAAAAATCCGATTGAATCGAGAGTATTTTTCTCGTCGAAGTTTTTAAGAGTCTGGACTCTAGATCCAGTGTGTTTTTTTCCATTTTATTGTATCCACCCAATAGCATTAAACTCAGGGAAAAATGCAAACAATCAACCACACAGTTCCGAACAATCGTTTTATTTATAGGTTCCGGCGCGGAGTTTGGCTTGGTGTTTTGGCTTGGGAGCTCCTGTCGCAAACTGCGGCGTCTTTATCCAGCCGAGTGCATGCATTGAGTGCGCGATGAGGCGGAAGGGATGTGTTAATTCCGAGATCCCGCATGTTGGGGGGGATGACAGGGGGGGCTTGGGGGCTGTGGGGGGAGGTTGTCACGTGCACCCAGGACGGATCGCGTCGGGGCTAATTAGGGACCCGGCAACAAAGTAGTTTGCGAATCTGGGATTCGGTGCCCCGATCGTTGGATCGGAAGGGGGGGGGGGGGTTTACGGGGGTTGATTGATTAATCGAGTTATTCACCGGGCGCCACGAGCAGGCGACGGTCCGTGAGTGGGACCCCCGACACCTAGCGGGACCCAGCCAGCGCCGACACGGGCCGTGGAACGGAACGCTCCTGCCGACGTGGATCGCGGAACGAAGTGGCAATTGACACACTGAACAATGACATCGTGGAGAAAAAAAGCTGGGAATGCTGGCCGCTGTACTGCCGTGCCAAGGGAAAACGCCAGTGGCGAGGCGTGAATGATCGATTATCGATATTTCCTCATTTGCAGCTATGGTAAAATATCGATTATTAAGGTGTTTGTTGCGAACACCCTGTCTATCGATCCTTTTACACAGGTTTAAATGTCAGATCAATCGATATATCGCAAAGCACGCCACGCTACTGGAAAACGCCGGATAGGCATTCGAATGTTGCTGAATTGCCTCTCAGAAAATATTTAGTTCTAAAGACTGTTGTGTATATTTTTCCTTGAAACCTTCGGAAACTTTAGATCAAACCACGAGCAAAATTCTTCAAAAATTTGAATGAAAAAAGTATACAAATATTCCCGAAAGTTCGAGATTTCTCGAAGGAAATTTGGCAACACCTGAAGGCACATACAGCGTTCTTCCTTAGTACGGCAGTATGACCCTAGTGTGACTGTGAATGGGTATTAGTACGTATATCGTATCAGTACCCCAGAGCCAAAAGGTACCCAACTCCTAGTTTAGTCTCTTTGAGATATCAGTGGTTTGCGAGTAAACCTCATTGTTTCCAATATGTATAAGGCGCAATTTTTGAAACTCCGTTACTCATAATCGGCGCAAGTAAGAACTATCAAATTTTCCTCAAACACGGAACCGTTAATGGAGATTTTGAAAACGCCACTAACATAATTTCTCCAAGAATGAGAGTTGGGTACCTTTTGGCTCTGGGGTGCTGAAATGGACTACATTTTGCGAGAAGGAACTACAATACAATGAAGCTCTTTCATGTGTGGGGGATTTGCGACTTCAGTGCATTTTCTTGTGTAAAGTTTGCGAAAAACACGATGTGCCACTGGTTTCTCAGAGACGAACTCCAAAGCTCAAAAAAAAAACTCTCAAATTAAAGGCTGTCTTGGAGGGGATATCCTACGTTATCCTGAGAATCGACCTCTATATCTAGTCAAACCTATCCTTACAAAGATAGAAAGCAAAAAAATTGGCAGAGTTGCCGCGTTTTTAGTTTTGGAGTGCCCAAACAACGTGGCAACCCTGATAATGTTTTCGCTCCCTATCTTTGCTCGGAGAGTTTGACTTGATATACAGGGTGATCCAAAAGTCCCTTCCACCCCCTCTAACTTTTTACCTAATTGAGGTAAAGATTTGAAACTTGGGGGATATTCCTAGGTCAAAGGGAGCTACTTTTTGGCCCCCCTAAAATTTTCAGGGGGGCCCCCTTGGGGGGGCAACGGCCCCCAACTTTTAATTTTCAAATGGGAAGACCCCCTTTGTGATAGCTCGTTCGAAAGAGCATAAAAAAAGAAAACTTTTCGCGCAAACCCGAAGTCAATATCTCAAACCGTTTCAAAATGGCCGAAAATTCACACCGGTTATTTGTCGATGGATTTGCGCGAAAATCGGTGTGTAAGGGTATTTTGACACACGAGAAAAACGAATTTGACGTTAGATTTTCAAAAAAACCAAAATTTCCAAAATGGCCGCCGGTTAAAGTTTAAAATGGCCGAAAATTGTCACCTCGGTTTTTTGCTGATGGATTTGCCTAAAACTTGGAAATTGAGAGTATTTTGGCATAAGATAAACAAATTTGAACTTAGATTTCTAAAAAAATCAATTTTTTGTCATTTTGAACTGTAACCGGCGGCCATTTTGGAAATTTCGGTTTTTTTGAAAATCTAACGTCAAATTCGTTTTTCTCGTGTCAAAATACCCCTACATACCGATTTTCGCGCAAATCCATCGACAAATAACCGGTGTGAATTTTCGGCCATTTTGAACTTTAACCGGCCGCCATTTTGAAACGGTTTGAGATATTGACTTCGGGTTTGCGCGAAAAGTTTTCTTTTTTTATGCTCTTTCGAACGAGCTATCACAAAGGGGGTCTTCCCATTTGAAAATTAAAAGTTGGGGGCCGTTGCCCCCCCAAGGGGGCCCCCCCTGAAAATTTTAGGGGGGCCAAAAAGTAGCTCCCTTTGACCTAGGAATATCCCCCAAGTTTCAAATCTTTACCTCAATTAGGTAAAAAGTTAGAGGGGGTGGAAGGGACTTTTGGATCACCCTGTAAACGTGGACTCGCATGAAAGCGTGGGATATTCCTCCATTGCGGCTTCATCTTCATGAGATTTTTTTGAGTTTTGTAGTTTTTTGCAGAGAAAACCAGTGGCACCATCGTGTTTCACGTGAAATTTTTCAACAGGAATCACTACTTTTATCGCAAATTCCTGACACATGCGGGTGCTCCCTGTTGACTGTTTTAAGAAACAACATATGCATCATTAATTACCCTGTGCATCTAGAGTCCAGACTCTTAAAAACATTGACAGGACAAAATACTCTTGATTCAACAGAATTTCGACTTGAATCAAGAGGAAATCCGCTTAAATCAAGAGGCTTAACTCTTAGATTCGAGGAAAAATCCGATTGAATCAAGAGTATTTTTTCTTGTCGATGTTTTTAGGAGTATGGACTCTAGATCCGAGCGACTTTTTTACCCAGTGTACGTGTCTTTTTCTCCCATGCAAACTCATTTTTTCTATAATTTCCTCGGAGGGCCCTTTTTTAACGGGCGAAAATAGGGAGCTTTCCGCTTTTCTGAAAAACTTGTATACTTTTCCCCCTGGTTTTTTTTCAAGGAGTTTTGTACGCATTTCATACCACCCAAACATCTACGAATTTTGAGCAAAAACGTTCCTCATTTTTCTCAAGGTAAATATTTAATATCGAGAATAAGTTTAGCAAAATTTGTATTTTGGCGTTTTTCCTTAGCGCGGTAGTGCTGAGTAACTCAGTTGCACTGAAAATAAAGTTACTTGATATGAACAGAAATATTCTTGATTTTGCCGTCAATAGGAAATTTCTCATGGAAGAAAATATACTTGCATTGCGAAAATATTTTTTACATTCAGCAGAAAACGTGCTTCATTTAATCTCAATTCTCGACTCTAGAGGAAACATTCTTGACGTGAAATTCAGGCTCCTTATTTCCAGTGTGCCGCAAAAATTGTCACTGTGTACCATTCAACGAAAGAAACCCATTTTTCTTAGACGAGAAGAGATTTGTTCGTTGAAAGCAGCTGGCAGAGCTCCAAATGTATTCTCATAAAGAACACTTTTAGTGTCAACAGTTTGATTTAGATGAGCAATAGGTTATTTTATCTTTTATTTAATAGCACCTCATTATATCTTTTATTTAGTAGTACTTGAAGGAAAATGATGATGTGCATAACGTGTTTTGTTGGTTGGTTCTCTTGTGTGCATCGAAATAGGAGCACATAGAATGAACCTGCTGCAATAAGACACTTTTTTTGGAACTGAGTCGATTTTAAACTGAATGGTTTGATGGGGTGATCGATTTTTCATCCAAAAATCGCAGATCAATCGCTTCATATCAAAGCAAGATACATCGTAGCGGAGCTTGAATCATCGACTATCAATAATATCCCATTTGAAGCTGCTGTAAAGAATCGATTATCAAGGTATCGATCCTCCTGATAATCGAACGTTTTCCATAGGTTTAAATGACCGATCAATCGCTTCATCTTAAAGCTCGACTTATAGTAAAGAAGCAAGAATAATTGGCTACCGATATTTTCCCATTTTTAGGTATACTATAAGAAATCTATCATCACGGTATCGATCCTCTTGAGTATCGGATCGATTCTTTTCGATGGGTTTAAATGGCAGACGAATCGATTCATCTGAAAGCACGATACATAGTAGTGAAGCCCGAATCATCGGATATTTTCGCACTTGAAACTATGGTAAAGAATCGATTTTCAAGTTATATCTTGATAATTGATCCTTTTCCGAAGGTATAATTCGCAGATCAATAGAGTTATTTCCAACACTGGAACAAAAAACACATTGGATCTAGAGTCCAGACTCTTGAAAACGTTGACGAGAAAAATACTCTTGATTCAATCGGATTTTTGCTTGAATCAAAACCGAATCCGCTTAAATTAAGAGGCTTGGTTCTTGATTTAAGCTAGATTCTGATTGAATCAAGAGTACTTTTTCTCGTCGATGTTTTTAAGAATCCGGACTCTAGATGCAATGTGTTTCTTTTTTTTTCCAGTGGGGCACGACACATGGCAGTGAAGCGTGACTATCAATGTTTTGCGATTTGAAGCTATGGTGAAGAGTCGATCATTAAGTTATATCTTGATAGTTGATCCTTTTCCAAAGGTATGATTCGCAGATCAATAGAGTTATTTTCGAGCACGGCACACGACGACGAAGCGTGGCTATCGATATTTTGCCGTTTGAAGCTATGGTAAAGAATCGATTATCAAGTTATATCTTGGTAATCGATCCTTTCCCACGGGTTTAAAGGGCAAAATAATCGATTCATCGGAAAGCACGACACGACACGGAGATGCACGGCTGAAAAGTTGCGCCTCCCGCGGGATGACGGTGCAATTAAGTCGGGTTTACTCACCGCAACGGAAACTAAATCGTGCAGTCTTAATCAACTGACAAGATGACGGCGCGGCGCGGCGGCAGAGAAGTTTACACTACTTTTCATTTTCCGCCTCCGCCAGTGGCGTGGCGTGAATGATCGATTATCGATATCCCGCCATTTGAAACTATGGTAAAGAATCGATTACTAGGGTGTTCGCTGCGAACACCCTGATAATCGATTTTTTTTCATAGGTTTGAGTGGCATAAAAATCGATATATCGCAAAGCACGCCACGCCGGGTCCCTCTCCGCGGGTGACGACCGAATCTCATTTTCGAAACCGAACTCGAGTCTTAAAATACATTAAACCCTGAATCAACCAACGGACAAATTGAATTGTTGAATGCGAAAACATTTCGCCTTTGAGAGAGAGTGATCTTTTCGGGAAACCCTGAAAATTCGTCGTCTCCTGGACGAAAGAACGTAACTCCATTTCAATGTTGCCAAATTTCCCCTTGCAAATTGCCAATTAATCAAGAGAATCTTGGGCATTTCTGACTGAAAAATTACCTGATTTTTCTCCAGATTTTAAGCAAAAACAGGCCAATTTTGGATGAAAATTGCTTACGTACATTTTTGTAAAATAAATCAATTGTTCGAGTCGATTTGGCAACCTTGGAATGGAGTTACGTTCCTTCGTGCTGGAAACGACGGATTAGGCTTGGACGAAGGTTCACACAGATTCGCGGTTTGTGCTTCAGGTTTCGGATGCAATGTTGACGTCATCAGATAATCGGAGATCGGCGATTTTACATGATTGAAGGAACTTAATTGAGACGCATTTCAATCAAAAGTAACTTTACTCATTCTGACATGAGCTCTGAAATCCATAGAAGAGCACGTATGGCAAGCCTCATGTCACAATGGATTTAGTTCCTTTTGATTTAAATGGGTCACCGAAAAAAAGTGAAGTCGATTTAACATTAAAGATGTAAAGAAAGTGTGCGACAACTTATAAAATGCTGAATTGTCCTTCTACAGCAGTTAATTTAGCAATGCCAAGATGTAGGACTAACTGCTGTAGTGGTGGGTAATTAAGCCTTTCAAACCATCCTCAGTTCCGTCTCTTTTTTTCTTTGGAAGGAATTTTATTTAAATATGACGTAACTACTACAAGTATTAACTTGTATCTATCTACATGCTTCAAAACTAAAACTAACCGAATTGCATTGAATTTACATAGGGTAACGTTAGATATACGATGATAGTTCCGTCTCTCAACAAATCTACAAGCGTCTAGTTGGACAAAATGTCGCAAACACAAACTAAAATTTCTGGTTTACTCAAGAAACAACGCATTGGCCATCGAATCCCTATGCAAATGGGTGATTTTATGAATTAGCCAGTAATAGCAATTGCAAACTGCGGTCCAATGGGTAATATTCTATAATTTTACGAAAAAAAGTGCCTTCATTCAATATAACTTTCAGCTTGGACGTTAAACTGAACATTAGCTTAAAACCTAATACTTAGTAGGACATTGGTTCTATCGGTAGCGCACCAAAGTCGGTACGAGAGAAGTGACGTCATCATTTTTAAGTGCGGCGTCGCAAGTTAGTAATGGTGCCACCGAGCTCATGCCCTGAAGTTGGAAAGGGATCTCGGTGTTGTGAAAGAAAATGCCTTGGCTGAAAAAATTCCTCCGGTCCCGATAAAAGAATGCTCTTCGCCCGTAAAAAAGCATGACTTACGCCGTAACCGTGGTGGCACAATGGAGGCTAGTTAGGCAATTTTCGTTTACTGCCGTAAGAACGAAACGCCATCGCGGACGGTAATTTTTTCCGGCGAGCTTGCCACATAGACCGCATTTTGCATAATGAGCGACTACAATTTCAGACTCATCCATAAAAGCACCTACCTGCGTAGGAAAACTCGCGGCACAAATGCTGTTTCTGACATGAGCTAGAAATTGTAGTTCTAGATTTTGAAATGCAGTCCACGCGGTCTTCACTATCGTCGACTGTCGTCCGAATGGGATTTCGCCTTCAATTATCCGGGTAGGCAAGTTGGCCTCCGTCGAGTTCGAATAGTGGTATCATCGCCTTTGCATACGGTAGCCCGACGCGGCACGTATGAACGTGCTTTCATTTTGACTTCTTGTTGCAATAATTAGGAATTATTTCTCTGGATATCGATGATGAAACCACGCATCTCGGTTTGCAGCGTTGCAGACTTCCTATCATACTTAATTTCTTAAACGGGCAACGACAAATTATGAGCCAGAAATTGTAGTTTTGTTTTTTTTTTTTTTGTGGAAAATGTTGTCTAATTAGATGCTTGTAGATATGTTTTACGTCAATGTTTTTTTACAAAGTTTACGTCTCAAATGGTTCCGAAGGACCCACTTACAGCACTTTTACTTTTACGTTTGGTTACAGTATGAAATTCGAAGCAGAACAATGAAAATACCTGATTTTATGCCGATTTCGGCCTTCATTTCGAGGCCGAAAAAGCTAGTATTGCATAAAATCAAAAATATTATAAAAATAAATTCGTCAACTACAAAATATCTGACAAATTTTCGGATTACGGAATTGATCGAATTTTGGCCCTTTTGTGACGAAATATTTATTTTTGAGGAAAATAATGAGTACGTTGCAGAACATGTTTAGATACGGTCGAGTAACATGTAAATGAAATTCGGTGACAAATTCAAAGAAAGAACAAAAAATGTGGGTTTTACCTCATGATATCAGACATTTTAAATGTTCACACGGGGGTTTTTCTTTATTGCAGCGGTATAACGGACACTTGTCACCGCACAATTGATCGAGTCAATAAGAGAAGTCAAACTTTGGAAAATTTAAACGCTATTACTTTAAACTCCGTCTATACAAGACTTAGGAGTTCGAAAAGTGGTTCCATTGGTTTTTTCGTAAATGTTTTTTCAAGGATCACCCTTTATAGTTTAAAATTTGACGAAATGAACTTAAAAATTTGCAGTTTTAGTCAGAAAATTCATTTCCGAGCTCTCTAATTGACTCGATCCACTGTGCGCTGCTCGTATCATTTTACGATTTTCAAGGTTTTACGGCTCCATGAAGACGTGCGTCTCCATTCGATTAATCGAGTCACCTCAATCGATAAAACTCTATCTCGACATTGATAATTATCGATTGAAATATTTCGAAAACAATTCGACGATTGATTTGCACGTCGCATCGGCTTGTGCAATAGTGCAAATCTGCAGATTTAAAAAATGGACCACTAGACAAGGTACGAATTTAAGCAATCTCATGCATGTTTCCTAACCAGAATTTTACGTAAAACACGATTCGCACAACGAAAACTACTGAACCTGAACCCAACTCCTAACTACGATATTAACGTTTTTATTTCACATTGGTTACGAGGAATTTGAACTGCCAGCTCACAAGAAACTCAAAGCTCTTCGTGAAACAAATCGCGCACTACAACGGTTTCAGCAAGCTTCTCAATCGAGCAACTTTCATTTCCCACCGTGTATTTTTCAAACTATAAGTAATTTGCTACAGCTGAGCCAAAGCGTCAAGATTGAGGTTGCCAGATTCTTTTATCGCAGAGACTGCCATGATAACGTTTAGCGCGGGTTGTGAATCACGCAGACCATTGAGTTTTCATGAGCGGGTGGTTTGAATTCACGCATCAAGAATCATTAAATATCTTTGGACGGAGTTAATTTCGGTAATTTTTGTTGTGCGTATCGTGTTTTACGTGAAATTTTAGTTACAAAACATGTATCAGAATGCTGAAATTCGTACCTTGTCTAGTGGTCCATTGGAGTTTGAAAATTGAATTGAATGGGATCGGTCTGGAAATTTAACTCCAAACAAGATAAAGGCACTTAATATAAGCACTGACTAAACGGAAAAAATACAAAGGACGTCATTATTAGGGTGTCTACAAGTTATAAAAAACCAAAATTGAGACTTTAGGGGACTTTTAGAAAACATATATATTGGACCATTTAAAAACTATATTGGAAAATTAGGTACTTTGGCCGTATCTCCTTCAATAATTGTTTATTTTAGAAATCAAGCTCAGTGCTTGGATCTGCCGTGCTGAAGAGGATCGTCGTATGAGCCTTCAGGCGTTGCCAACTTTCTTTTGATAAAATATGAATTTATTGGGAAAGTTAAGAAAATTTTCTTCCAACTTTTCACACATTATCGTTCGCAATCTAACATAAATTATCTGAAAATTTCAAGGAAAAATCTGCATAACTCGCTTCCAAAATAAAAATTTTATCAGTGGAAATTTGGCAACTTTCGAATGTTCATACGGCGTTTTTCCGTAGCAAAGGTGTCTGTCAGTTATAAAAAATCACAATTGGGGACTTTTAGGGGTGTTTTTTCAAGAAAATCGAGGACTTTTTTCTCCGAAACAGTAAAAGAAAGGGAACTAAATAGAGCGTCGAAAGGCGTATTTTGTACGACTAATTTCACAAGTCATGTTGAACCGATGAAAACATACGAAAAACCGAGCAACGCTTCAGTTTTTTTATTCTTGGTTATTCCGTGCCGCCGCGGCTGACAGGAAGAATTGAAAATGAAAATTCTGTCATGTTTTGGGGATCCGAGCAAGAAAATTGGGGACTGTCGAGGATATCGGGGACACCCTTCCAAAATCGGGGATAATTGGGGACATCGGGGACTTTTGGGGAAAGGTAGGCACCCTGATTATGTCTCATCTAATTTCCATTTCAACTATGCTATATTTACTTGTAACAACTGTAATGCTTACACTACTTGTATACTTGAACGTACACTATGGAAAAAGAAAAAAAAAAAAAAAAACACATTGGATCTAGAGTCCAGACTTTTTAAAACATCGACAAGAAAAAAACTCTTGATTCAATCGGATTTTTGCTTAAATGAAGAACCAAGCCTTTTAATTTGAGCGGATTTCCTTTTAATTTAAGCTTAAATCTGATTGAATCAAGAGTATTTTTCTTGTCAATGTTTTCAAGAGTCTGGACTCAAGATCCAATGTGTTTTTTTTTCCAGTGTATAAACTTGTGCATGTATAACATATTTCGTTCAGGAGTTGATTACTGACCGCTCCTCACGCGAATTGTTTAAAGAGAAAACATGTGACGTTTTTATTTAGTTCAGACCTTGTATCGTGGCCCATGCATTGCTAACATACTGCAAGTGGCGGCGTGGAAGGATAAAGAGTAAAGGGGCTAGAAAAGTGAGTAAAAGTAGTAAAATAAGGAAATATAAAATTTTCTGAAAACACTGAATCACGTCAAGGATATCTCGAAGGCTTATTCGTTAGAACCCGCGGATATTAATTTTGCAAGAGCACGTTCTTCCCTCCGATACAAATAAATCACTGCCGAAGTAGAATAAATCGTCGTTCGTTTATCAAAACCCCGTAACTGCATTTTGGCGTGAGCCAGGTACAGACAGATCCTATATACAAAATAGAATTGGCCTCAAGGTAAAATCATGTTCTTTCGCCGGCACTTCGAGAGGCTGCAGGAGAGGAATGCAATCAATATTGCCGACGGTAAGCCAGCAGAAGGCATCTGAATTGTGCTGCACTCGACATAAGAGAACTCCAAGTGCTCTGAAAAACTTCTGGAGCATTGTATCCAGTGTTCGAAACTCACAGGCGCCAACGTGCCAGATGCGCCTAGAAAATCGGCCATGGTGCCTAAAAAATAAAGGCTCTGCGCCAGTGTGGCCCCTAAAAATTGTCCCCTAAAAATCTGGATTTTCACAGGAAGTCGCTTAAAAAAGAAAAACAAATCTATTTGAATTGAAAAGACTCAGAATTTTCAGCACTACAAGTGAAAGCTTTTTCTATTCTTCACGATTTCATCATTTGTGCTTTCGTCTTCCCCAAGTTACAGCTACTTACTACACGGAAAAAACAAGACTAGTGTTGAGCACTACTGGCCGTTTAGTGGGGAGTAGTTTGAGGACTGGCGTCTAAGCGCTGTACAGCTCAACACCGGAAGGCAGTGCAGGTGGGCACTGAACATGAGTAGTGCTAATCAGATGCCGCGAGACGTAGTTGCGCTTAACAGGTGTAAATTCACCCAAGAGACGTCGGAGTCACGATAGCCTGGTGGTAACGCGCTGGTCTTCCACCGGCGCAACCCGAGTTCGATCCCAGACGGAGACGTTTCATATTTTACGCTCGCTCCAAAGTCACTTTAGGGCTTGACACTACTTCTTCCTTAGTGACCAGCCTCGAGCTGTTTAGTGCCCAGCACTCCTCTGACTTGCTGGCTCCATTTGATCTAACCCTCGTTAGTGCCCAGCACTAACATGTAGGTCCCAACCCTAAACTCGTTTTTTCCGTGTAGTTCTGTTACAAAAACATCTTGCGTCTAACTTTTCACTAGGTGCGCCGTAATAAATAGGCAAAAAGTCAATTTGGCCCCTAAAAATCTTCAATGACGCCTAAAAATCGGGCTTTATGCGCCAAGGCTCATCCTCACTCTCAAAGATGAGTTTCGATCACTGGCTACACTGGAAAAAAAAGTTCGGTCACATGAACTGTGAGTGTGGCGTTTCAAAACGGCCGTACTGTTTGGTGAAAACATTGGCTTCATCTGAAAGTGCTTAAAGAGCTGATTTTACAGTATTTTTTATAATTTTTTTGTCCATAGTTCGGTTTGGATTGGAAGCTTCGTTGCATGATACGGGTCCTGAAGTAGAGAGTTCAGTTACACGAACTGAATAATACAGCCGATATAGAACACCGTACTGATGGTTCATAGAAGCGACCTTTTTTTTCGGTGTGCACGGGGTATGTCCTTATTCGAACTTCTCAATGTTTTGCTGTTTCATCCTTGATGATGATTGGCTGAAGCACAAAAGATTTTTGTTTCGCTTCGTTTTCGCGTAATTTACAGGTAGATAAGTGCTCACCTTGCTACTCAATATTTGAAACCGACATAAAGCTGCGAAGGTATCACATGCAAAAGACATTGACCTAATGGAAATTGGTAGGCTGTATGTTAAAATTAATACCAGTCAAGTGTATACTAGTAACGTAACATAAAAATTTAAACGCAATCGTGAGCGGATGCGTGAAAAGGGACTTCAGCTTCCGAGAAAAATGTTCCTCGACTTTCTGCAAACTCTGAAACCATGGTTTTCTTCAACCTCAAATTTTTGGCCTCAGAACTTTAGAACTAATATCTCGTTCAGTTTTTGAAATTTCAGGATCAAACTTGTGCCAAAATGTCCACTTTTTTTCCTCCACGCCTCCAAAAGTTAAAGAGAACCGTTTCCCGCAAGAGAAGGTCCCTTTGCACAGATCTGGTCACAATTGATGATCCTGTCACATGTACACGGAGAAAAAAACCTCGTGCGTGGGACCCGAAGTTTAGGTCATATAGATCTCTGAAGTTTTCAGATTGAGCATCTGAACACTTTAGATCTAGCTGTCGAGGTTCGGATCACACATCTGAAACTTCAGTTGTAATCTGAAGTATCAAATCAATCAAAATACAAATACAATCTGATGATTGTAATCTTTCATCTGAAGTACTTCAGATGTAAGAACCGAAGTTTTCGGATGTGAAAACCGAAGTACTTCAGATGTAAGAACTGAAGTTTCAGATGTGTGATCCGAACCTTGACAGCTAAATCTAAAGTGTTCAGATGCTCAATCCAAAAACTTCAGAGATCCATAAGACCTAAACTTCGGGTCCCACACACGAAGTTTCTTTCTCCGTGTACTTGTTTATGATCCGCGGAAACGTACAGGACATCTAAAAGAGTGAAATTTTTGAAAACAGCACGATCGTTTTACGGGCAGCACGCTAATGAATCGGTTACCGATTCATTTTCAAACATTGCATTTGGTGCACAGATGATGCATTGAACGCTCATTAATCCCGAGTAGCTTTCATCAAACGATATTGGAATTCAGTGAATTCTCGTGTAGAGAAAATTACGTGATCGCTGTTCGGTGTTTGGTGCGTGACAGTTGGAAATGTAAGTGACAAACAGGATTACTAATGCCTGTTGAGATTGAGCACAGTCTCATTATTTCTGAGAGTCCTCAGTGTGTCAACAATGCTAATCGGCTTATGGAGAGTTAGAGCAAATGGACCAGGGATGAGACGTGAATGATCGATGATTCCCTATTTGAAAATATGTTAAAACTAGGGGGCTACGCCCCCTGGCCGCTACGCGGCCCAACCCCCTGAAGGCGCTCCGCGCCATCAATGGGCCGCTTCGCGGCCCTATTTTTACCCTCCTAATCAGTGTTAGTTTCATTTTTCCCCTAAAAAATTACGATATGAGGTATACTTTAATTTTAAACTTTACTTAAAATTACTTTAAAATTAAAAGGACGCGTTTTGGAATGACTGCTTGATGAAATATTGCAGTAAAACAGTGAACAATGATAGTCAGGTAATATTTAAGATTTCATGAGTCGGGGATCGAACCCACACTGAGTTCAAAGTGGATACATTCGACGTCTTAGACGACTTGGCCAGCGCTCATCTACAGATCACTGACGCGAATCTTGTGTAGATAAGTGTAGAGCTGATGCGCAGGCTACACAGCTACTACGCAGCCTCCTCGACCACTGCGCATCCTCCCGCGCATAGCGGTAGCAGTACCGGAGCATTCTGTAAACTCACTCACTTTTATAACGTGATTTTAAAAAACCCTGGGCCCTTTTTCCAAAATCTGATCACAGCGGGCTCATCTAGGGCCTATTACCTGTCGATTTACGCAAAAACCATGGAAATCGGCCCGGTAGAACGCTCAAACGAACTATGACAAAAAGTATAAATTTACATTGTTTAAAGGGAGAATTCGCAACTTTACCACGTAATATAAAAAAACCTGGGTCATATTTTGAAAATCTGAAAAGAGTTGGCTTATCTAAAGACAATTGCCCGTCGATTGCCGCAAAAATCATGAAAATCGACCCGGTAGAACGCTGGAACTAAGCGTTACCAGTTTCGCAAAATTAGGAGGTCTTGGAGCTTATAGTATAGACTAGTCGTGATTAGCTCGCTTTGCGAGCTGACACGTCTAGCCGGGGAGTGCCCTGGGCCCCAGTTCTACGCTTCGCGACGAACTTGCGACTCGCTCCGCGAGCCGCCACCGCCCCGCACAGTTTTTAACATTGCTGAGGAGACAACATCTATGTCTTAATCTTCTTTTTCACCAAGTTTTACAGAAATTGATATTCTAGGAGTCCGGACCGCGTTTTCGTGCGGGGCCGCCATCTTGGATTTGAAATGTTGAAAATCGGACCAAAAATGCGAGTTTTCCGTCGAAATACACCTCCTAATACCGAATTTCACAAAAATCGATGGATCGGAAGCGAAGATAGCAATTTAGACCACGTTCGTCATCTTAGATTTTTGAATTTTGAAAATCGGACCCTAAATTCTAATTTCCCGTCGAAATACACCTCCTAATACCGAATTTCACAAAAATCGATGGATCGGAAGCCAAGATAGCAATTTAGACCACGTTCGTCATCTTGGATTTTGAATTTTGAAAATCGGACCTTAAATTCTAATTTCCCGTCGAAATATACCCCCTAATATCGAATTTCACAAAAATCGTTCGATATTAGGAAGCTATATAGCATTTTAGGCCACGACCGCCATCTTGGATTTTGAAATTTTGAAAATCTAACCAAAACTTCGAGTTCCCCGTCGAAAAGTACCTGTGGATACCGAGTTTCACGAAAATCGATCAAACAGGAGCCGACTTAGCATTTTAGGCCACGGCTGCCATCTTGGATTTTGAGATTTTGAAAATCCGACCAAAAATTCGAGTTTCTCGTCGAAAAATACCCCTGGATACCGAGTTCCACGAAAATCGATATAACAGGAGCCGACTTAGCATTTTAGGCCACGGCCGCCATCTTGGATTTTGAGATTTTGAAAATCCGACCAAAAATTCGAGTTTTCTCGTCGAAAAATACCCCTGGATACCGAGTTTCACGAAAATCGATCGAACAGGAGCCGACTTAGCATTTAAGGCCACGGCCGCCATCTTGGATTTTAAGATTTTGAAAATCCGACCAAAAATTCGAGTTTCTCGTCGAAAAATACCCCTGGATACCGAGTTTCACGAAAATCGGTCGAACAGGAGCCGACTTAGCATTTAAGGCCACGGCCGCCATCTTGGATTTTGAAATTTTGAAAATCTAACCAAACTTCGAGTTCCCCGTCGAAAAGTACCCCCGGATGCGAGTTTCACGAAAAATCGATCGAACAGGAGCCGACTTAGCATTTAAGGCCACGGCCGCCATCTTGGATTTTGAGATTTGGAAAATCCGACCAAAAATTCGAGATTCCCCGTTGAAAAATACCCCCGCTTACCAATTTCCTCAAAAATCCGTTGAAAAATACGCCTAAAACCTTATTTTCGTCTATAAGGCAGTGACGTCACGCAACAGGATTGAAACCTGTTCGGCGCGATTGCGCGTAAACAACCGCGTATCCCCAATGTAATACTATATGGAAGAAACAACTTTTCGCTCTTGCGGGCGTCCTAAGCAGCGGATTTGAGTGGGAATAATTTTAATCAACTCCTCATTACAATAGCTGAGCGGTGTACCAATTTTAAAGGAAATCGCTTCGGCCAATTTTTATCTAGGGGGGGCATAGTGAGTGGGAACAGCAGCTTTATATAGAGTAATATCGATCATTAAGGTGTTCGTTGCAAACACTCTGTTTATCGATCTTTTCAGTGGCGTGGCGTGAATTGCGATATATCGATTGTTATGCCAATTAAACCTATGGTAAAGAATCGATTATTAAGGTGTTCGCTGCGAACACCCTGATTATCGATCCTTTTCCATACGTTTAAATGGCATAACAATCGATAAATCGCAAAACACGCCACGCCACTGATCCTTTTTCATAAGTTTAAATGGCAGATCATTTGTCCCATTTGCCCGATGATTTGTGGGAGGATCGATTCCGATGGCGATTTGGAGTCGCAGAGCGCTCTAGTGCGCTGAGTTAGCGGCTTGATATGTATGTATGTAAATGGCAGATCAATCGGTGAATCGCAAAGCACGCCACGCTACTGAAATGGACGCATTTAAATCAAAAGGAACTAAATCCATTCAGACATGAGCCCTTAGATACATCAGAATACATACAGGACAGAGCTCAGGTCAAAATGGATAAAGTTCCTTTTGATTTTTTGTCCAAATGTATAGCTTCGCGTTGCGCTGACTTCGTAATGCAATGGGCTAAAACTTTTCAGATTCTTCGACCGCGCAAAATAAAATTATAGGATACTGAGGTAATATTTTGATAGAACATTCAGATAATGTACCAAAAGCCAGTAAAAGGACTAAGGGTTGCGGCTAAGTGGCGGCTAAGGCTGCGGTTGATTAAAGTGCGGCAGCACTTCAGGCGGTATTTAGATTGTTGGTTGATTTTTTCGAACAGAAATATCAAAAAATGCCGAAGAAATCAAGTTTTCCATGTTCTCTAGAAATTCGACCATTCAGGATGCTAGTAAAACAAACTGGCCACAAAATCAGTACTTTTACAGGACTTTTTCAGCACTTCATCAACAGAAAAATTCAGTTTTTTCAGCACTTCATCAACGGAAAAATTCAGTTTTTTCAGTACCTTCATTAGACAAAATTCGAAACATTTCAAAATTTTGGATTTCTCGCTCAAATTGCGACAAAAATGACAAAAAAAAATCCCGGACCTCCTTGCGGAATTTCTTCACTTTTTCAGTACTTCCGGACCGCCCTTAAAAAATCAGAACTATTTCCGGAAATTCCGGACTTGTAGACACCCTGCCTCTGAGGCTGACGTTCCTCTCCAAGAAATAAGCCCGCTAAATTCTCAGAATCCCGGATCCCCGGGCCAAGAACCACCTTCACAAAAACGCAAATCAACAGTCGACAAATCAAATCGACCCGGGGCCCTCAAAGATGCAGATTGCGCTGAAATGATTATGAAGCCGACAGCCGCCATAATGCCCCTGAATATTTCACCGAGATTGCAGATTACAGCATTCGCTTCAAGTTCCCGACCCCCGCCCCCCTCGCCCTTCACCCCCCGCTGAAGGGATATCTTCATTTTTCCGTTTTCCTCACGTGTATCCTCCGGGCCCTGCCGTTTGGTTCGAAAACACAGTATCTCCACGCCGGAATGAGCCCCGAAACGCGTAAGAGGACGTTATAGAGGTGGCTCATGAGTTACTGCTGTCTTGCGTAGTGCGACGGTGGCTCCATCAATCAGAGCCAGCGCGAAAAGCGAAAAGGAGCACCCGCGATTCAACATTCAAGCATGAATAAGTTCCGCTCACGGAATCGGACTCGCCGCTCAGGCTCAAGTTATCGCGATTAAAGTCGGAGGCGCTGGCTTCCTCGGCCCCGGGTTTTAACCGATAATTAAAATGACGATCGAGCTGTTTACACTGCATAAATTACGCCCGGTTGTCTTTCAAAAGGGCTGCGCTCAAGTCGGAATTGAAAGAGAGGGCTGCGCTCCTCGAAAGGAAACTAACCGGCCGCTCGTTCTTTGAAACGACTTCTCTCTCTATGAGGCCAATTTGGTTTTTTGGGGTTTCGGACTGTCCTGCCGTGCTAGGGAACTAGGGAGAACGCCGTAAGAACCCTCAGATGTTGCCATATTTCCTTCGATAAAAACCGAATTTACTGGGAAAATTATGAATATTTTTTCCGAAATTTTCAGACAATTTTATCTGCAATTTAATGTAAAATATCTGAAAATTTCAAGGAAAAAAATCCATGAACAGTGTTCGAAACTCACAGGCGCCAGCGCGCCTAAAAAATCGGCCACGGTGCCTAAAAAATGAAGGCTCTGCGCCAACGTGGCCCCTAAAAATTGCCCCCTAAAAATCTGGATTTTCATAGGAAGTCTCATAAAGAAAGAAAAAGAAATTTATTTGAATTACAAACACTCAGAATTTACAGCACTACAAGTGAAAGCTTTTTCTATTCTTCACGATTGCATTCTTAGTGCTCTTGTCTTCCCCAAGTTACAGCTACTTATTGCTTCTGTTCCGAAAACATCTTGCGTCTAGTTTACCACTAAATGCGCCGTTATATAAAGGCAAAAAGTCAATTTTGCCCCTAAAATGTGTTCAATGGCGCCTAAAAATCGGGCTTTATGCGCCACATGGCTCCGAAAACTCAAAGGTGAGTTTCGATCACTGTCCATGAATGTCGTCAAAAATACATGTTTCATCAAGGGAAATTTGGCAACTTTCAAAGGTTCATACGGCGTTTTCCTTAGCACGGCAGAGTTGCTCTCAACACTGCATTCTCCCTCTCCTTCTTTTAAATTGAATGTTTCTCTTTTATTGTGAAAATATTCGGTTAAAAGTCGCATTCGAAGTGGAATTAAAAGACACGTTTCTCACAGCTTGGGCTGATATCGAACCATTTTATGTTTTTCTAAGCACGTATAAATAATAAAAATAACCTGCTAAATTTCAAAACTGCATTTTTCTAAAAACCGTCTTAGTCAAGGTAGATTTACACAGGTATAGAAAAGTTGAAAATTTCCCATGAGCCTCAGTACGTGTCACATGACCTCGTGACGTAGGTTAAGGGGCCCGTTTTTTAATTAAATTACAATCAAATTAACATTCAAACGTTTGTGCGTTTAAACACTAAAATTAATATCGCATAACCAAAATTGTGCAAAAAATCCCACAAAATTTTGACAAACGATAAACCGAACATAATAAATCAAAATAATCAAAACATCCAAAATGGCTGACGTTAAGGGGCCGCTGGAGAGCCAATCAGAGGCCAGTTGTTTAGTTCTGTCCATACCTGTGTAAATCTACCTTGGTCTTAGTAGTATTTTTATGAGGAAAAGAACATTTGAGGTAATTACTTACGATCACGAAACTGCAAATCTCAAAGAACGGAACTTACCTGAAACAAAAACAAAATCACAAGAAATTAAAATTTCAGATCGGATTAGATTAGATTCGACAATTCATAGTTTTCGCCTTGACTCGTGATTTTTGTGATTGGGAAGCAACTTGCGTCGGGAGATATGGCTCGGAACTTACGGCATTTTGCCTACCCATCAGATATTATTAAAAGACGTTTAAAAAACAATTAGCGAATAAAAAGTTGAATGGTAAAATTCGTAAAAAAAGGAAGATTTGACGGCTAGGCCATTCTTTGCGTAAACCGTTTAATTGGAAGCGTAGATTTCCAGCATTATAGAGAAAGATTCTATGGATCAATTGATAATTTTTGGGTTTCCGGACGTGTTTCTTCAGAAATGTTGAGATGAGAATCTCATAGCGGTAGAACATTGTATATTAATACACATAACTCTATAAGTTTTATCGAGAAAATTTTAGACAAACGTCGAAAGCACGTTCCAACGTTCAGAGTTAAAATCGTAAATGGAAGGCAGAGCTGTTTGCGGGACGTACCATTAAAGCTATTTCAGAATGGTTCTTGCTCCGATCCAGTGGCGTGACGTGAATTGCGATATATCGATTGTTATGCCATTTAAACCTATGGTAAAGAATCGATTATTAAGGTGTTCGCTGCGAACACCCTGTTTATCGATCCTTTTCCATAAGTTTAAATGGCATAACAATCGATATATCGCAAAGCACGCCACGCCACTGCTTCGATCATGTATAGAGCTACCTTGCGTGCTACACCGTGAAGTGATGGTCCGCAATTTTAAAAGAATGTCCTTAAGTTCAAAAATTATCAATTGCTCGATTGAATGGACCACTAGACAAGGTACGAATTTCAACATTCTGATACATGCGTCTTAACCAAAATTTCACGTAAAACACGATGCGCACAACGAAAATTACCGAAATCAACTCCTTACGAAGATATTCAATCATTTTGATGCGTGAATTCAAACCACCCGCTCATGAAAAACTCGATGCTCTACGTGATTCACATCGCGCGCTATGCGTTTATCATGACAGTCTCTGCGATATAAAAATCTGGCAACCTCCATCTTGACGCTTTGGCTCAGCTATAGCAAATTGCTTACAGTTTGAACATCACATGGTGGAAATGACATTGCTCGATTGAGAAGATTGCTGAAACCGTTGTAGTGCGCGATTTGACTCACGTAGAGCTTTGAGTTTCTTGTGAGCGGCCAGTTCAAATTCCTCGTAACCAATGTGAAATAAAAACGTTAATATCTTCGTTAGGAATTGGGTTCAGTCATTTTCGTTGCGCGAATCGTGTTCTGCGTGAAATTTTAGTCAAGAAACATGTATCAGATTGCTTTAATTTGTACCTTGTCTAGTGGTCCATTGCTCGATGGAATTGTTCTTAAAAATGCTGAAAAACCACCGTAAGCAAACTAGGAATACCTACATTGAGGGGTTGGAACGAGACTTGAGAACTGTGTAAGAGCGGTAATGGTTCATCTCACGCCCGAGCAACTATTTCAACTCCGGTGTGTCCATATTGCCTATCCTCTGAATTGAAGGCAAATCACAAATCCAGACATTATCAATTGAACAAAGTACTGCACAAGAGGTGTCACATTGCATCTTCCGGCCGAGCAACTGTTTTAACGCCGGTGTAGACGTATTGCCTATCCTCTTAATTGAAGGCGAATCATACATCCAGACATGATCAATAAATTGAGCACAGTGAATTGTGATAGTTCATCTCACGAACGCGCAACTTTGTAAATGGCTGGTTGTTACAGTGCCGGAATATTACTTCCTCTCATAAATTGAAAGCAAATAAAAAATTTAAGAATTATTAGTTGATCGCTCGACTACCAAATGGACTGCATTTTGCACTTTGGACCTATAAATTCTGGCTCATCTGAAAAAACACTTATGTACATGGGTAAACTAACGGCACATACGTTGTTTTTAAACCGGGCAGGAGTTTATAGTTCCTAATTGCAAAATGTAGTCCAAATCATTCTCTGAAGAGCTGAAGAACGTCTTTAGGTAGAACGGACCCATTTACGACGGAATTTTTAAAAACAATGTATGTGTTTTTCGAGTCGACGGTTGACCTTTTGATTTGATTAATTTGCGCACATTTTCCTCTGGCATACCTTCGACTGGTGCATACGATAATACAAGAAGTCCGGTTTTATTTTGACCCATTACCCTCTCCTTCTCCGGGTGAATTTGGGGGACCTTTCGACCCCCTTCCTCGTTGTCAGGATCCTGACGTCATTTCAGGGACGGCTCTTGATGACGTTGAACCGAACAGTGATCAGTTACATGAGTGACACGAGTTGAATAAAAATGCGGCGATCGGGAGAGAGGATAGGACGAACGCAGAGCCGGCGCACAATGGAAAAAACCATTCGGACAGGTCGAGCAGGATTTATCTTCACTTAAATGGACCACTAGACAAGGTACAAATTAAAGGATTCTGAATTATGTTTTTTGACCAGAATTTTATGTAGGAAACAATGGACCACTAGACAAGGTACGAATTTTAGCATTCTGATACATGTTTCCTAACCAAAATTTTACGTTAAACACGATGCGCACAACGAAAATCGCCAAAATCAACTCCTCCCGAAGATATTTAATGATTCTTAGTGCGTGAATTCAAACCACCCACTCATGAAAACTCAACACTCTACGTGATTCACATCGCAGGCTAAACGTTATCATGACAGTCTCTGCGATATAAAAATCTGGCAGCCTCAATCTTGACACTTTGGCTCAGCTATAGCAAATTACTTATAGTTTGAAAAATACATGGTGGGAAATGAACATTGCTCGATTGAGAAGATTGCTGAAACCGTTGCAGTGCGCGATTTGACTCACGTAGAGCTTTGAGTTTCTTGTAAGCGGGCAGTTCAAATTCCTCGTAACAAATATGAAATAAAAACGGCAATATCTTCGTTGGGAGTTGGTTTCAGTAAGTTTCGTTGCGCGATTCGTGTTCTACGTGAAATTCTTGTTAAGAAACATGTATCAGATTGTTTAAATTGGTACCTTGTATAGTGGTCCATTTTATGTAGGACACAATTCTTGCATCGAAAATTACTGAAATCAACTCCTAACTAAGATATTAACGTTTTAATTTTACATTGGCTACAGGAACTTTGAATTGCCCGATCATACAAGAAACTAAATAATGTACGTGAGTTAAATCACACCTTACGACGGTTTCGGAAAGCTTTTCAATCGCGCATTATTTCTTTCTCTTCCTTCGTTGTTCAAAGTGTAAACAATTCACCGAAAAAATAGTGAAGTTGATTTAACATTTTGGATGTAAAAAGAGTGTGCGAGAACTTATAAAATGCTACATTACCCACCCCAGCAGTTAGTTTTACATCTTGACATTGCTAAAGTAACTGCTGTAGCGGGTATAAGCATGTTATAAGTTCTCGCACTCTTATTATACATGTTAAATCAACTTCACTTTTTTTCGAAGTTTGCTATAGCTGAGCCAAAGCGTCATGCTTAAGGCTACTATATTCTCGTATTGCAGAGACTGCCACGGTAATGTTTAGTGTGCGATTTGACTCACGCAGACCATTGAGTTTTCATGAGCGGGAGGTTTGAATTCACGCGTCAATAAACATTAGATATCTTGGTTTGGAGTTAATATCAGTAATTTTCGTTGCACGAATTGTGTTATTCGTGAGATTTTGGTTAAGAGACAGGTATTAAACTGCTTAATTTTGTACCTTGTCTAGTGGTCCATTGTCTATTTTGACATTACATACATAAAAGCCGCTTTAAAAGCGCTCTCTGGCGCTTTTCAAGACCATTGCGACTTCGATACTTATTTTGTTCTAGTGCATAATTTTAGAGGTGATTTTTAAAAGAAATTCTATAAGAGAACCTTGCTGGGATTCCTCTTCTTCTCTTCGAATGGAGATGTTGCAGATGTGAGGAATTTGTGATTTGACTGTTGATTCTAATGTAAAAGTTCGCGAGAAACACGATGCTGCCACTGGTTTTCTCTGAATTCATCTCCCAAGCTCAGAAAAAAGCTCTCAACTTGAGGCCAATATGGAGGGGATATCCCACGGTATCCTGAGAGTCCACCTCTACATCAAGACGAACTCTCCATGCAAAGATAGGGAGCAAATACATTAGTAGGGATGCCGTGATTTCAGTTATAGAGTCCCCAAATAAAGTGGCAGCCCTGTCAATGCATTTGCTCCCTATCTTTGCATGGAGAGTTCGTTTTGATGTAGAGGTGGACTCTCAGGGTAGGGTGGGATATCCCCTCCATTTTGACGTCAACTTGAGAGCTTTTATTGAGCTTGGGAGTGGATTTCAGAGAAAACCAGTGGCACCATCGTGTTTCTCGCGAACTTTCACAAATGAATCAACAGTCAAATCGCAAATTCCTCACACATGCGACACCTCCATTGCACAAGCGACATCTCCATTGCACAATCGACATCTCCGTTGATCAGAGGTGCGACGTTATGTCCAATGTCTGCCTTGGACTCGTTCCGCTGTGCGGCGGATGGAAATATATTCACAACAAGGGCTCAACAAGCTCTCCTAAGTTGTGACGTGCCTCGACTTCGGGCCACTCTCAACAGTCAACACCACCACTCGCCACCCTCGGTCCCTCACACGAGATCCCCGAGTCCCGACTACTTTAGAGTCAAGTGCAGATTTATTCGCTTAATAATTATTTTTTCCTCTCCTTCCGCCGAATAATTTATGAATATTAATTTCCCGCACGAATCGTGACTACCGGCGAAAGCACGAGAGGGAGATGAGGGCTAGTAAACAGTTCCTGTTTAAAATTTCACCTTTTTTGGATTCGATCATTTTGTCTAGAAGTATTTCATCCGTTTTGTGATGATCCTCTCGTTTTTCTCTAATTTCACGGGAAAATTCCCTGCACTGGAAAAAAAAACACATTGGATCTAGAGTCCAGACTCTTAAAACATCGACAAGAAAAAATACTCTTGATTCGATCGGATTTTTGCTTAAATCAAGAACCAAGCCTCTTAATTTAAGCGGATTTCGTTTTGATTCAAGCAAAAATCCGATTGAATCAAGAGTATTTTTTTTTCAATGTTTTCAAGAGTCTGGACTCTAGATCCAATGTGTTTTTTTTTTCTAGTGTGATGAAACAATGGGAAAAAAGCCGCTTGGATCTAGAGTTCAGACTCTTAATAACATTGACGAGAAAAAATGCTCTTGATTCGATCCGATTTCTCCTTGGATTGCGAAGAGCCGAGACTCTTGATTCGGGCGGATTTCTTTATGATTCAAGCATAAAGTCCGATTGAATCAAGAGTATTTTTTCTTGTCAATGTTTTTAAGAGTCTGGACTCTAGATCCAAGCGACTTTTTCTCCAGTGAAACTCAGGGTTTCTAGCTGTTTTCCTCTGTATTTCTTAAAAAAACAAAAATTGTCCCCAAAGTTTGCGAATAATCAACTTTCCTAATAAGGATTCGTATTCTCGACATAGCAAACACTGCACTCCTGTACCACGTCCTCCAAGACCCTCACGGAAAAAATTAAATTGCTAATTTAACAATTCAGTTGCTAAAAAAAGTGACTGCAATGTTTCGATGTAAATTTTACAACAACAAATGCTACTTTGACCACCCCGTAGTTAAATTAGCTTACAATTGTGGTTAAAGTAGCATTTTTACGTTGTCAAATTTGCACCGAAACATCGCAGTCACTTGTTTTTATCAATGGAATTCTTAAATCAGCGATTTACTTTTTTCCGTGCTCATTTGAACTCGACGGAGCTGATTATGCCTACTCAAACAATTGAAGGCGAAATCTCACTCTCCCGACTCCCGGCGTCGATTTTACCTGTAGGAGTTTCCACCCATCCACTCGTCTGCATCCCCGTGTGCA
This sequence comes from Bemisia tabaci, assembly GCF_918797505.1. Classification (NCBI taxonomy): domain Eukaryota; kingdom Metazoa; phylum Arthropoda; class Insecta; order Hemiptera; family Aleyrodidae; genus Bemisia; species Bemisia tabaci. Next base: position 38,393,663 of record NC_092802.1, on the reverse strand, counting down.
ACAGACCAATTCCCTATAATTTGACCGAGCTTTTTCACCTGAGTGTAAACACGAACGCTCCGATATCTACGAGCCGATACCGGGGGTGGAGGGGGGTGTTATTTCCCATTCGGCATCCCGCGGCGATGCGACCCGGCCCGGCGCATCATCTCATCGTCGCCCCTCCGACGTAATGACGTATCCCCATTTCCACGTGAGCCCTGCCCTCCATTCAACTCCATGCTTTTCAGGGCTCATGTGGAAACACACATACGTCCTTACGTCAGAGGAGCGTCGTCATGTGCGCGACTCAGATAGGACGCATCATTAACTTTTTAGCGGAGGAGAGCGCTTCGTCGTCTCCGTTCGCTCGGCAAAACGTCGTCTCTGACGTAAGGGCGCATCTCTATTTTCCACATGAGCCGTGGGAAACGTTGAGTTATACGGCGAACAGGGCTCACGTGAAAATCGAGGTAGGTTCTTACGTCAGAGGAGCGGCGAAAAGCTTCCACTCCATCTTTGATTAACCGCTCAACGTCTGCGGATATTGCCTTTCTCCGTTGCCGAGTCCCGTGTCGGGCGAGAGGGTCCACGGCCTGATGACGTCATACCGATCGCGAGATCGTTGCCGCAGTGTATTTCCGTGCTGGGGCTGACTAGAGCACCTGTACTGCCGTGCTAAGGAAGAACGCCGTATGAACCTTCAGACGTTGCCAAATTACCTCCATAAAAACCGACTTTTAGGAAAATTGAGGAGCTTTCCGGAAGAAGGACACATAGTAAAAAATAGCGTGTGAAAAAAATGCATCTTAAGTTTCCATCATTACTTTCCGGTCACTGATGATAACTTACATCGCAGCTTGGACTCCCGATTTCGAACGTAAGTCACAGTCAGTGGCCATTGAAAAATAATGGAAACTTCAGGTGCATTTTTCTCAGACGCGATGTTTTGCTATGTGCCCTTTTTCCGGAAAGCTCCTCAATTGTGAACATTTTTCCCCAAAAATGTCAGAAAATTTTGTACGGAACTTAATCTAAAATATCTGAAAATTTCGAGTAAAATATGCATGAATGTTGTCAAGAATGCATGTTATATCACGGGAGATTTGGCAACTCTCGAATTTTCATACGATGTTCTTCCTTGGCACGGCAATGTAAAGCATGGTGTTTCAGACCAATGTTAGGCCAGTATTAGACCCAAAAAGAGACTTAAAATGACCAAAGCACGATGCATTCCGTTGAGTATAGATTTTCAAAGGGCAAGACATCATAGAGTTGAGGAAACTCAGGGTGAGCTCAAAAACGGTCCTTATCGATACTGCCGTGCAACGCGAAAACGCCGTAAACTCCATTTTTCATTTTTTGGAAACAACGCATCATAGCATGAATGGAACAAGCAGCAATTTATTTTGGATCAATCGACAAACCCGTGAATCGATCGAAACCAATCGGCCCTGGTAAAACTTAGCGATAAGAGCTGCGTTTCAAAATACCATAGGAGTTCTTATGGCCGACTAAAGAAGGCTACAGAAAATCATATAGCTGGCTGTAGAATGCGGAGAAAATCATACGGCCGGGCTATACGAAGCGATAAAAAAGTATGCTACAGTTCCTATCGCCTGGCTGTTGCTTTTTCGCCATCGATTATAAAATGCTGTAAGAAATTGTAAGGAAATTCGTGTGCTTTGGAAATCAGTAATTTTGATACGGAACCACCTTAATATTTACAAAACACACGTTATTTTTTCCTTTAATACATATTTTTTTCATCAATTAAAACGAGAATAATCCATACAGGATGTGCAAACATTTCAAAATCATGAGTTGAATAACGCTGACTCCGCCAGATTAAATATTAGAGCCTAACGCAAAGCGGAGCGGCGACGCACTGGCGCCTACAAACCTAACAGGGATACTTCACGCATTGCGCAACGCGTGAAGTAGCCCTGTTGGGTTTGCAGGCGCCAATGTGCTGGCTGCCTGCCTGCCACACCGCAGCGTGCCACGGCGCTTGAAGCAACTTTTTCATACCAGAGGTATTGCACAGTATCATACGAAACTTATTCATATATCTCTAATATATTAGGAATGGCAGGCATCAGCTCTCCTCGCAAAATAAATCAAGATACTACGGCCCAAAAAGAGAGCAGTGGTCCAAAAACTCACTAAGTCTTCGCATCCGTAATTAGTGACGTTTAGCATACACTTTATCGCCTGGCTGTGAGTTGCTTAATCGCCATCGGCTATAAAAGCTATGAGGAATTGTGTAGCCGGCTATAGAAGCTATTGGAAATCTTACAGCCGGCCGTAGGTCTATGGTATTTTGGAACACAGATTCTACTGCTAATTTTTACCAGGGGGTTCACGTCTGGTTCACGTTTTTATTTTTCGACGATACATGCGACGATCGAATCCATACCTTTCTAGATCCCCTCTTGAAATGCAACCGGCAGTTGATTATGCTGTTTGGAGCAACCAAGACTTTGACATAGTGTCAACATCCTACCTCTAATTTTTTAGGTGCTTTATACCGACCGTCATTCGCAATAACTGAGCGTATTTATGCTAAAAGGAACTATGAGCATAGGATTTGTGTACAACATAGTTCCTTTTAGCATAAATGCGTCCAACTTATCTCGTTGAAAGATTTCAAGGTCGATTTTATAATATTTTAATTTTCTCAATTTTAAAGAAACATCAATGAAACATTTCGTTTTCCGCAATTTGAAAGACATATTTTAAGCTTCATGGTGCTGTTGGGGATAAGCGTCATACAGCCATACTTATCATCCTATCTCTGGTAATAATTCAAAAAAGAGCATCATCCAAAAAGTAACTTAATTTATTTTATATCTTTCGAACAAAAGGAATAAATCAAATCGACGAAAAGGTCTGTGTCAGGCATACTCTCAGTTCAAAACAAGCTCAAAAGATCGGTCGAAAGGTTCGCGAGGAAACTCAATTACACTTAAACCACCACCCGTCGCCATTGTCGACGCCTGGCCATCCCTGCCATTTCACCGAAAAAAGCCGTATATGCAGTATAGGATGACCCTTGAAGCGCATAAGAGAATGTGCTAACTGTGGCCCATACAGAAATGCATTTACTTCCGTAACACGATGGATTTCTTGGTCCACTGGTGGATCGTACCAAAGTTTCCGATTTTTTTCTGAAAGCCCAGGGTACTGGAAAAAGGGATATGCGTTCATTTTGACTCTCGTAGTTTTAACTTTAAGTGAGTTCATAGGAAAAATAGATTTTCCGTGCGATCAGTCTGGAGCGCTTTTTAAACTCGTGTCAGGACGTTAGATTGCACGGAAAAAAATTAAATTGCTGATTTAACAATTCAATTGCTAAAAAAGACTGAAACGTTTCAACGTAGATTTTACAACAAAAAATGCTACTTTAAGCACTATGGTAAGCAAAATTCACGGCAGCGGTTAAAGTAGCATTTTGTTGTAAAATCTACTCGTACAATGAAACATTGCAGTCACTTTTTTTGGCAATTGAATTGTTAAATCAGCACTTTAATTATTTCCGTGCGTAAGTCGAGGGCCACGATTTTTCTTCTCTGCGAGACGAAAATTCTGCGGAAAATTCAAGAAATGGTGTCGATTTTTTTTCCCTTTAAAAAATAAAATAAGAGCGGAGATTTTCAAACACCGCAAACGAGATACGTGGTTGCCCACATACGCCGCCGAAATATATGCTGCGACTGCGAGAAGAGGAGAAATATTTAATTTACGCGTCTCAATCGTCATAAAATTTTACTGAGTGAAAAAAATGGGGAAAAATGACGCCCATAAAAGTGCTCGCATGGTGCCGTAATCCGATTTTGTCACAGGTTTAAAATGTTTTGTGGCGTTGAAGCTCATCGCTTCACGCCACTCCGCGCACCATCTCCGAAAAATAAAATAAATGAAATAGGCCGATAGAAAAGCTCAGCAGGATATACACCAGTGAGTCGATTGTTGAATCGATATATCGAGATCGAATGGCCTTTATCGATAGATAGCATTGCCAAAATAGGGATTTATCGATCAAATTCATTCGATAACTATTTAACATTCGACTCGAAGTTTTGATCTGCGTGCTCTCAAACCATTCTTTTTTTTTTTTTTTTTTTTTTTTTTTTTTTTTTCTCAAACCATTCGGCATGTCACACCTCTCACGACGATTTTGCTCGAATTTCCGCTTTCTCACTTCTGCATTTATTGTGGAAGTATATTATTTATTTATCTTGGAAATAAAATAATTTACATGTTTTTAGTGACAATTAACGTATGTACGTGAAGCCCTGGATAGACAATCAAATTCCGATCAAAATAGACAAGCTGAGAACTGATGGTCACCATCTACCATCAAATTTTGACGGGCCGCACTATTTTGTTCAGAGTAAGATCAGAATGGAGTGCCACCATTCATAATTTCCTGCCACAGGAGACATTTCTGCCAAGTTTTCATTTTAAAATTAAGCAAATTAATGAGTTCAAGACTCATGACTCCCGACACTTTGATGGTAATTGGTTCGGGAATTTGATCGTCTATCCGAGACATTGAAAATTAGCAGTTAAAAACAGGCACAGGATACGATAAAAGCATCGAAGATGGATTTTTGGAGCAAGCCAGCTTAAGGTAATGCAAACAGATATAAACACTGATCTTCGTGGTCGATCTTCGGCGGTTCATTCCAATGTTTGCGCTGTTCCTAGTGACTGACTCAACTTGGACCTCGTTTAAGAGAAAGGAACCTACCACAGACTACCACATCAGCTATTGCCAAACACTGGGCGATTTATTTCATCACAAAGAGAACATTTGTGCGGATTCCTTTGAAAAATTCAAGGAATTTGCTTCGTACAATGCCAAAAATTCATAGAAATTCTCATAAAATCCGCAAAACAAATTTCATGTAAAAAATTTAAATTACCTGCTTGAATTTGAAAATAACTGATATGATTAGATTCTTTTCTGCTTCACGTGGTCCACTTGACCAAACCGGATTCAACCAACACACTCGAATTTAAAAAAAAAGTCGATTTGTAACTGTTGTTGGCGGCGAATCTGAAATTTTCCAATTCAGATCCACCGTCCCGCCAATAACAGCCACAAATCAATTTTTCAAAATATCCATGCACTGAGAAAAAAAGAAAACATATTGGATCTAGAGTCCAGACTCTTGAAAACATCGACACGAACAAGTAGATTCAATAAGATTTTTGCTTAAATCAAAAGGAAATCCGCTCAAATTAAGAGGCTTGATTCTTGATTTAAGCAAAAATCCGATTGAATCAAGAGTAATTTTTCTTGTCGATGTTTTTAAGAGTCTGAACTCTAGATCCAATGTGTTTTTTTTCCAGTGTGTGTGTTGGTTAGATCAGGTTCGACTAAGTTGGGTTAGCCACTAAAAACAGCGCAAAGATTGCATATAAATCACTGAAAATCGGTTACAAGAATCACTGTTATGTTGTTTCGCACGGGCGTGATAAATCCCCGGACAAAACGGCGTAACTCAATTTCCAGATGAGCCCTATTTTACACATAAATCCATTATTTCTAGGACTCATACAGAAATCGAAATGCGGCAGAGGAGTGACGAAACGAAAGAAAGCCCGATAAATCCAGCGAAAGAGTTTTCTATTGACATTCCTCCTCTCAAGCAAAAACGGGGAGATTAATCCAGAAAATACAGAGGGTTGGGGGGGGGGAGGGTCCCGGGGTCTCGTTAGCCCTGCACTTTTTCAATCGCGCCATTTTGCCGAGTGGATCGGGGATCAGGAAGCACTTCGACGGAGAGCGAGGGCACCGGCACCCTCCGCCCTCCAGCGACATTTTTAATGGCTACAAATCTCAGTTTTCCCAGCAGCTCGAAGTTTTTCGGTCCCATGGCCAACGGCTCAGTACCTTGATCCTACGCGGGCAAAAGGTTTTCGATTTAGTAAGGGCGCTGAAACATATGGGGTCATTCCAAGGAAAGAGCTGCCAAAAGGAGGAATATGTTTCAGCAGCTCCTTTCCTCGTGAAGGCCACCTGTTTTACATTGCACTGAAACACTGGAAAAAAAAAAACATTGGATCTAGAGTCCAGACTCTTGAAAACATTGACAAGAAAAGGACTCTTGATTCAATGAGATTAAAGCTTAAATCAAAAGGAAATCCGCTCAAATTAAGAGGCTTGGTTCTGGCTTTAAGCTTAAATCTGATTGAATCAAGCGTATTTTTCCTTGTCGATGTTTTTAGAGTTTGGACTCTAGATCCAATGTGTTTTTTTTTTCCAGTGAAACACGTTATCGCAAGATATTATTCTGACTTTGAGCGTCGTTTCTTGTCAACAAATTTGGTTTGTAGCACCAATTGGAATTGCATTTAGCGAAAAAGATCCAACACAATTACAGCGTTTTCAAAATCGTGCAGTTTCTCTTATTCTTTTAAAAATACTTAACTTATGTACAGTGCTAAAATTCAAACCATTATTTTCCTTTAAAATTAACAATTCCTTGGCGGAAGCAGAAAGTTTTTGCCATCCTGAGAGATTTCTAGATATTTATGAAGGAGCAACATTTTTACAACATTGTAATTGCGCTGGTTCCTTCTTGCTAAATGCGATACAGTTTATTGACAAAGTCCTAATTCTGCCGGGTAATATTCATTTTCTGATGAAAAATGCAGTCCATAAGTACAGATACCACTATTCTAACTCGACGGCGCTTAATTTGCCTACTGGAATAATTTAAGGCGAAATTTCATTTAGACGATTCTTGAAGAAAAAAGGCGAGTTTTTAAGGTTTGGTGGGGTCAGATCATTCACTGGAAAAAAAAAAAAACACATTGGATCTAGAGTCCAGACTCTTAAAAACATAGACAAGAAAAAATACTTTGATTCAATCAGATTTAAGCTTAAATCAAGAACCAAGCCTCTTAATTTGAGCGGATTTCCTTTTGCTTAAGCTTAAATCTGATTGAGTCAAGAGTCCTTTTTCTTGTCAACGTTTTCAAGAGTCTGAACTCTAGATCCAATGTGTTTTTTCTTCCAGTGTTGGATGCCAGTAGATGAATTCTGGACGGATTTCATCTCACTATCAGACAAATCCGTCCGCCTCGAAAGACTGCATCAGAGCGCGGTGACAATACGTCACTTGGCTGACAAAAGGGTGAAACTTAACACTGAGATGATCCCAGGAAAGAATTAAGTTCAATAAACGATAGGGGTCATCGAAAAATGCAGTTACGCGGTTATGGCAGGAGGGCGACAATATACCGGCCGAAAACTGGCGATTAATTAAATTCGAATCCTCGTTCGACACCACTATGATCCGTCCCACAGTGGAGAGAGTCAACAGGAAAATTCGGACGAAATGTGGAAACTTCAAACGCTTATCCTCATTAATACGGAACTTAGAAGTTTAAAAGTAGTGGTTCTACCGGTTTCATGAAGTTCCCAGAAATAGGTAACATTAGAAATTTTTAATATAACGGAACAGAATAATCATCCATTACTAAAAAAATTGAATGTGCGACTTTTTCAAACGGTTCACTCCATTGTGCGTCGCCATCAGTGACACGACTTGGGCCCTGGGTCTTGAGTGCAATTCATCAGGATTAAGCCCTGGCTTTCGTCCTACAATGGAGCAAGTCAATGAGAGAGGTAGGACATGATGCGGACATTTTAAAAACGTATACGTTTGTTCATAAAATACATAGAGGTTTGTAGTTACACTCAGAGTAAAAAAAAATCAACGGGCATAGAGGTTTGTAGTTACACTCAGAGTAAAAAAAAATCAACGGGTATTATGTGTTCATATGCACTGGGAAAAAAAAAACACATTGGATCTAGAGTCCAGACTCTTGAAAACATTGACAAGAAAAATACTCTTGATTCGATCGGATTTTTGCTTGAATCAAAACGAAATCCGCTTAAATTAAGAGGCTTGGTTCTTGATTTAAGCTAGATTCTGATTGAATCAACAGTGCTTTTTCTTGTCGGTGTTTTTAAGAGTCTGCACTCTAGATCCAATGTGTTTTTTTTTTCCAGTGTGGGAAGTAAAACACAAAGGACATTAGTACACCCACGCTTGCTATTGATATTTTTTGATCAGTTTTGCTCTGGGTTACATTTACCAAATCTTTGGGTTGAAAATCAACCTCGTTAAAAATCAGACGCGAGCCGCCAGGATCAACGCTGGATCACATTGATGATGCAGGATGTCAACGAACTATTTGCTTACGAACTTTTTTTGCTTTGGACTACCCTGATATATTCCTGATTTTTCATGGTATTATAACTACGATTTCCTGATTTTTCATGTTTAAAATGAAATTTCTTAAGCTTTTGCGGAAATAAACTGACTTTTGTTTGATTTTACAAACCAACATGAAACATAATTTAGATTAAGTTTTCTCGAGTCACCCTCTGAGCAAACTGATTGTCCGCCACTACGGAAAACTACCCTCAGATGCGCTGAATCTGAGGGAGTGTGTTACAAACTGAGCAGATTGCGCAATAGGGAGTAGATTTCAGACTTTTTTATGTACTCAACATGACTTCCGTGCGATTTTACAAACAAATTTCTGCTCTCTTGACTGCATATTTTACGTGTAAAATGCTCGTTTTGCCATTCCAAATTTCAGTCCGACTTTTCTCGATTCCGCGTTCCACTGTGCGCCTCTCCCAATGCCGCTCGTCACTCGCTCGTGTGATGTCATGTTGAGTTGTCAGACACGAGCCCCCCCCCCCCCCCCCCCCCCCCCCACTCAAAACCCCCTTTTCGCCAGGATGTGAACGGATACAGCCCGGGGCCGACGATTGCCGATCAAGAACCACTTAACTCGAAATTCGAACAACGCGAGGATGCGTTGTTCTTGTAATCGTCCGTCGCGCCGTGCCGCGCGCCGGCTGCTGCGTGACAAGTGATAACCGTTCCGAGCGAACAAGCGGGAAAAATGCTCGTTTGATGTTGTCAAATCGTGCGGGGAAATATAGCATAGGCACACCCCCCCCCCTCAAGAAAGAGGCGAAAATCAAGTGAACCAGATTGCCATTGAGGATCGTCGAAATTCGCAGGATCGCATTGACGCAATAGGCGAGAGAAGGGATTTTTCTGGGGGAAGACAAGAGAGGTACCTCTTCAAGGGAGTACACGACCTGATTGTTGAAATTGATGAACAAAGCTACAGACAAAAAGGGAGAAAGGGGAAATGGAGCGATCCTACCGGTAAAAGCCAGAGGCGAATACCATGTTAATTGATAATTGGACGTATTTCTACCAAACAGACCTATGTGGAGGTGAGAAATATGGGGTGTGCTCGTCGAAGCTGCATAAGAAGCAATGTAAAAGTGGGCGTGATTCCTTTTGAAGAGTTGGAAAAGCGGGATTTTACATTCTATCAAACAGACCTATGTGCCAACTGAATGCGAGATTCATGAGCCGCGGGCATGGCAAGAGAGCGTTGTGGACAGGGCTCACGAGTTAAAGCGCCCCGACGACGATCTCCCTCTCACTCGAGTGCGCACTTTCATTGCCGCTGACGTCACTGGCGCTTTATTATTCCCATTCACTCTTACGGCCAGGGAACTAACGAGCACACCCCATATTTCTCACCTCCACATAGGTCTGTTTGGTAGAAATACGTCCAATTTGTCATAGATTTAAATGGCATGTCAATCAATCTAACGCAAAGCGCGCCACGATTTTGACTTTCTAGTGATAATCGTATGAAGGTATTGTAGCATCGCGTCCATGATATTGGACTCCATGATCCACTAAATAATGTTCGGTTGCTCATTACGTCCAAGATCTTGGACTCCGTGCTCATTTTAATTAGGGATAATTTTTTAGAAAAATCGAAGTGAGCATAGCGTCCGAAATTGTGGGATACAGGTATTCTTTGACAAAACGCGAGCATGTGGTCCAAAAAATTATTAAGACAATTTTTGTGAAATAAAGACGAAAAAAGTGTTTTTTCTTAAACAAATGTTGCATTGGTTAGGTTAGGTTAGGTTAGGTTAGGTTAGGTTGGGTTAGGTTAGGTTAGTTTAAGTTAGATTAGATAAGAGAAGTATACAATTTTCTATCATGATGAACTTTAAGACCAAGAGACGTCTGATTGCTATTGGACTCCACGCTCAAGCAAAGAAGAGAGAAGTTTAGCGATGAGCATGGAGTCCAATATCTTGGACGAGATGAGCAGGCAAATATATCAAGGGTGAGCATGGAGTCTAATATCATGGACGTGATGCTACATCATCAGTATGAAAGGGGAAAAGTACTGATTTTTAGAACTATTTGGCGACAATGAGAAAATTCTAGCAAAGGGTCGAGGGACGGAAAATCCGGGAATGGAATATGAGGGAACAAGCGAGCGGGAAGGAATGGAGGATGAGGAGGAAGCGAGGTGAAGAAGGAGGTAATTGAATTAGGAGTAATGCACCGTGCAAAAAGCTACAGGCCCTCGAGGTTATAGGAATCGCCGGCTGTTCGCCGAGGCCTGGGCCGTTCGGAGGCCAGAATTCCGCTCGAAAATCGCATCCCGCGTTGTCAAGTGGCGGGGTCAATGCTAAAAAAAAAGTAGCTCCCATCCTTAAATGGAACGCATTTAGCAGAAAGGAATCAAGCCACATCAGCTTTTGTCAAATTCAATTGGGCTATTTAATTTTGTGCATGAAAACGGTTGTGCGGATTTTTGTAATTTCAGTGAATTTTCTACATAGAACGAAGTAAATTTCTTAAAAGTATTAAAGGAATCCGCACACGCGCTCTCTTGTAAAAAATGAGTTGCCAAGTTAAATTTGGCAATGGTTGAAGTGAGAACATTAGAACCTTACTGCTAAACGCGGTCCAAATGAACCTGTTGCAAACTTTAGCTGGAACGAAAACAGTAGAGTCCCCTCATACTAAAAGTCAAGACAACACCCCCTCATGGAGTCACAAACGGGAACAAAGATTACAGAAATTGAACGTTTTTCGTAATCTTTGATCGGCCCATTCTCAAATTCCTTTCTCGGTTCCTCCTCTCATTCCGTTTGTTCCTTGCCGAACCCATAATTCCTTGGTCCATTCCAGATTATAATCTTTGCAATCGGCGAAAATTTGATCTTTATTCCCGTTGTACTTCCGGGACTTCAGCAATCTACTGTTGGCTTACCTACATGGTTGATGTTCAACAATGTGTTGGCAGTTCCGTTTGGCAAACAAGCCGAAAAAGGCCGCAGTTTTTTTTTTTTTTTTTTTTTTTTTTTTTTTTTTTTTTATTGAGAGTTTAGTGGCTTCTATTCCTTTAGGAATCTACAACCATCTATAGGCACTATTTATTGTCCGAAGACATCAGGGAGTTTGGTAGACATCCATGCTCGGGCTTACAAATTTTCACGGATTAAGGCCGAGCGAATTCTGCTTACAGATCCACTCGTCAGTTCCATGAAAATTTGTCGCCACCACCGGGATTCGAACCCGGGACCTATTGACCTAGAGTCAGACGCGCTAACCACTAGGCCAACCTGGCCGGCAAGGCCGCAGTTGGGGAAACTTGTTTGGCTCATGACGTCACCCGAAGCTCATCATCCACCATGTAGGTAGGTCAACAGCCGAATTTAGGATGATGACTGTTGCTCCCTTATAATTGTCCATACGGAATTGTTGAATCCCCGAAAGTAAAATCTTCCACCTGTCGCGAAGAGGCCAGTGGAGGGTCTATTGTCTCTGTTTGTGACACTGTGAAGGCCTAAAATACGGGAACCGATCAGAAATGGATTCACATTGTCTTGAATCTCAGTATAAAGGGACTCAAGCAGAAAGGAACCAAGCCACATCAGCTATTGCCAAATTCAATCGGGCTATTACATTTTGTGCATGAAAACGGTTGTGCGGATTTTTGTACTTTCAGCGAATTTTCTTCACCGAACGAAGTAAATTTCTTAAAATTATTAAAGGAATCCGCACAAACGTTCTCTCGTAAAAAATGAATTGCCCAGTTAAATTTGGCAATGGTTGAAGTGGCTTAGAACCTTACTGCTAAACGCAGTCCAAATGAGCCTGTTGCAAACTTTAGCTGGAGCAAAAAAGGAGCTATATCTTGTAGAAAATGGTTTAAAACTCATGATGAGTGCATCACAGACGTTGGAATTGCGTCCCTGACCTCATAATCTGCGTCAAAAATATGCGTTTTTAAACTCCCCGCCACAAAAACTATCGAGTGTCAACACAACTGAAGATTCATAAGTCCGCAAGAGAGACTTATTCGGGCCTCATGTTTTAACTTTTCTCCCGAATCTGAGCAATAATCGGCAGTATAGAGAAGCATTGCTGAGTTCACGCCTCGTGTCCTCGCGCCTTCAATTTCGCAGATACAACACGGACATCCATCAAGCACGAATAGTTGTTTCTCTGCGCCGCGCACCGTCCTCAAAGCGCGTCCATTCCTTCGCTCTACAGGGTGAGCGAAAAGTCCCCGACCCCCCCTCTAACTTTTGAACGAATTGAGCTAGGTCAGGAACGGTCAAATTTAATTACCTTAAATATCATTTTTTTTAACTTTTCCCGAAATTTGGGGACTTGCCAACGTAATGTTGAACTGATTTTGACCTTACTGAGATAATGTGGAGGCAAATCCAGGGGAAATTGGCTTATTTCGCGGGAAAATTGAATGACCTTTGAATTGACGTATTTGGGGGTCCGAGCCCCCCTTAAAATTAAATCGAAGTGATTTTTGCAATTTTTACTTAAAAGCGGACAGAATTTGGTAAATTTTCCCGTTTTATTTTTTCCTTTACGATAATTTGAACCGGGGTTATGATTTTTTGAAAATAGGTCAAAGTTGACCTTTGACCTATCATAACTCGGTCAAAAATTAAGATATTGATCTGCGGTTTGCGCCAAAATTCTTAGTTTTTTATGCTCTTTCGAATGAGGTATCACAAGATAGGGGTTGCCATTTGAAAAAAAAAAGTTGGCGGGCCCCCGTCCCCCCCTGAGGGGGGGACCAAAATGTCGACCCCCCCAAAAGATGGTCCCCTTTGAGATAGGAACATCCCCAAAGTTTCATTTCCCTAGCTCAATTCGTTCAAAAGTTAGAGGGGGGGTCGGGGACTTTTCGCTCACCCTGTATTTCCACGTTGTGTTGGTTCCGTTTGTCTCCTGTGCAACTTAAGAAATTTAAATAAAGAGTTTCTCGTCGGCCTAAATTTTTTGACACTATAATGAGGCGTCGACTCGTGGTTTCGATCACCTCGAGGTTGGGCAGGTTAAACGAGTATGCTTGCAGATTCAGTTTTAGAGGAGTTTATTAAACCAAGTGCATTTCGATCCAAAGCATTATTTTCAGTGGTGTGGTCGTGGAAGACACTTAACAGTTTAATAATCACTACAAAGCATAAGTACACTTATACAGATCTCCTTGCTGTACTGATTGTTTATAGTGATGTTTTAACAGTCAAATAGATTGCAAAAAGGAATCAAGAGCAATCAAATGTCGCTAAGTTTATACAAATATTAACTGATCCCCTGAAAAAGTTGTAGCTTTATTACCGATTATCTGTAGATTCAAGACGGAACTCACCTTGGTAAATGTAAAATTTTGTTTGATTTCAGTAATTTGATTGCAAAGAGTGTAAGTTGCAAAATTCCAGCAACATTGAAATACTCTTGGTTCCGTTTTGCAAAATGCAATCCAAACGTCTTCTATGCCACTGGAGATGATCCTTTTAATTTAATCGGAATGAATTTGACTTAATAAACACCTTTAAACTGCATCTCCTGGCATACTGTTTCAACCTGTTCATGAAATACTATATGTAGGTGCAATATTCGTTGATTTCTTAATTACCTTGAGGTCAATGCATTATGACCGCCGCAGTGGATCAAGTCAATGTCGTAGGTAGGACAAAATTTGGAAACTTTAACTCCGATAGTACAAAACTTTGAGGTTCTAAAAGTAGTTCCGTTGGTTCCTCGTAAAATTTGCTACTATGAGCACCTCTTGAAATTTAATCGTGACAAAATAAACACCAAAATTTGCAGATTTAGTCAAAAATTGCATGTCCGACCTTTCTGATTGACTCGATCCACTGCGCGCCGTAAGATTCAAATCGCAACAAACGTTTTCATTTTAAAGAGACGATCCGAATGTCCACTTCAAACACAACATGTTCGAGAATTACAACCCGTTATTACAATTGTGACCAGAATGCAATGGCGGGGCGCGCTTTGCGATTTCGTCACCTTCCAGGCAAAGTATCACAAGCGCCATGCGACGTTTAAAAATTTCCGCCGCCATTTTATTTTTTTACAGAGAAATTGTTCAACGAAGCTGTCCGAAAATTTCACTGAATTTTCTTTGTGCTGCCGATAAAATTTAGTGAAATTTCCAAACAGATTCAACCAACAATTTCTCAGTGAAGAAATAAAATGGCGGCGGAAATTTTTAAACGTCGCATGGCGCTTGTGATACTTTGCCTGGAAGGTGACGATTTATCGATTAATCTGTCATTAATACCTATGGAAAAGGGTCGAAGAAGGGTGCTCGCACCGAACACCTTAATAATCGATTCTTTACCACAGCTTCAAATGGGGGAAGTATCGATAATAATCGATCATTCACGCCTCGCCACTGACAGAAAGTAAACGAAAAAACGCGGGTGAAAGGACATACGGCCATCATTTCTTCTTGTGACATCCTACACTCCCTAGACGCGATTTTTACTTTCTCGCTCCCCTAGGGTAGAGAGGAAGTATTGTCATCCTCCAAGAAAAAAAAGAAAAAAAAGTTGAAATTTCATCATTTCTAGACGTTTTAAGGTCCCAGGAGTCAAAATAACCATACTTGAAAAAATGTGTGTCCGTCCGTCAGCTGTCCCCCAAATCTGTGTACAGCGATATCTCAGAATCTATCTGTTCGATTTCATTCAAAATTCTCACAGAACACCATATCTATGGTCTCCTTATGCACGTCGAACGATTTTGGGGTACGCTAAAATTTGGGGGGGGGGGCTAGTTTTCGTTCGAAACGTGGTTGGCAGGGCCGGACTGGCTAAGGCAGCTAGGCAGCGATCGCCGCCTAAGAATTGTCGGCTCAGGGGCCCCGACGGGGCCCCTGAGCCGACAATTCCTGAATTTATTCTTCAATAAATGAAATGAATCCATGAAAAAGTGAAAAATCCTGAAAAAAATCCTTGAATTTATTCTTCAATAAATGAAATGAATCCTTGAAAAACCCTCGTTTTTTCCAGTCCTTGAGGGTTTAACTCATAACACCTTCTCTGAGGCCCCTACGGCCGGAAAAAGGTAACCTCAGGGGCCCCTGAAAAGATGCCAGCAAGGGCCCCTCAGCGATCGAAAAATATGAGCTTCAAGGGCCCTGGAGCGGCCCTCGAAGCTATATTTTCCCGGCCTCTAAGGGTTTTTTACTTTAAACAGCATGACTCTTTCTCTGAGACCCCTATAGCCCGAAGAAGGTCACTTCTGGGGCCCTTGAAAAGATGTCAGCAGGGGCCCCTGACCCTGGGCTCGAAAAAAAGAGTTTCACTTTCAGGGGCCCTTCCGGGTCTCGAAAGCTCTTTTTTCCGGTCTTTGAAGGTTACTCACTTTAAAATGACTTCTTTTTTGAGGCGCCCCTACTGGCCCTGCAGCCGGGAGAAGGTAACTTCAGGGGCGGGGCCTCTGAAAAGATACCAGCAGAGGCCCCTGCGTAAAAGTTTGAGGAGGTTATGTGCTTCTTTATCAACAAGAGGAATCGCCGAATTTTTCAAAAAATATCTAAAAAATAGGTGACATTTTCGGAGGCGCTATTTATCAAATTTCAATGCGAAAAGAGCCTAAAACTTCTATTTTCAGGGGTTAAATTTTCAAAATTTTACGAGGGAGGACCCCCAGACCCCCCTCCATCCCTGGGGGGCGACCCCCCAGACCCCCCATAGGGGCCCAGTTTTTACGTCAGGGGCCCCAAAATCCTAGTAGCTGCCTAACTTTTTTTACGCCAGTCCGACTCTGGTGGTTGGTTTTAGGCGACTTGTAAAGTCGTTCCCTCGGCTGAAATGGCGGGAAAAGTGCAAGTATTCTTATTTTTTACGAAATTTTCGAAAATGAATTATCATACAATTTTGCAACAGCCTCAATGTCTCGGATCTCTTTATCCAACCATGAAAAAGATACAAAAATGTAGAGAGTCAAAGAGCTTAAAATTATGTACGATGATGAGGCAATGATCTAATCTAGTCAGGCGCGTAGGGCACTGCATGGCTGCAGTTCTATAAGATCGCACGGAAATGTAACTAAATTAGTAAGTTATTTAGAAACACAAAGATCCTGATGCCTCCCGCTCTAACATTCTTGAAAGGGCCAACCAAACTTACTTTTGGAGTTAACAAGCGGAGCACGTGGGTGCCACTCTTAGCTGAAATGCACTTTGTAATTCACAACGAGCTTTGGTGACTTCAAAAGACTTTCTCTCAGGTAAATAAGCCTGTCAAAAAAGTGCCCTTTTTTGAAAAATCTCCGGTCCCGTTCAAATGTGGTCTAATAAACGTGCCGATATTCTTAGACAATCCTCTACTGAAAGTTCTACCATGGGTTCAAAGATTTTTTTGGCAAAAAAAGAGATGCGAAGTTCGCATTTTTTACCATCGATAAATGATGATTTTTTGAAGTTCCTCGGTTGAAGAGAACCACACGACCTCAGTTGATCCCGTTTTATTTTCCAAAGTAAGGTATCATAATTACTGTGCCGCACAAGTATAAAGATATCTAAAAACTACTTTTTTTCAAAACAGAAGATTTGAAAAAATAGCATTTTTCAAAGATATATCTAAATCATTATCACGATTTTGGAGCTACTGTGATATCGGAGGAAATAAGAGAAATTTCCTGTTTATAGCACCGATTTCTCGACAAATTTCTTGATTATGTGCTAGTTAGTTTTCTTTCTTTGCCGTAAAATGCAGTCCATAAGTACAGATACCACTAGTCAATTTCGAAGGAGCTCATTTACTTGAACAACTAAAGGAGAAAATTTCTTTCAAATACACTTTCACAAAAGTTTTGGTTGAGTTCATGAATATCTCAATTTTTCCAAAAAATTCACTTGTCCGCCTTGTCCTCCAAGCTCCTCCATTGAGACGCACGTGTTTCATGGCGTCGAGCGGCGATTGGGCCGCGTAGTTG
This sequence comes from Bemisia tabaci, assembly GCF_918797505.1. Taxonomy (NCBI): domain Eukaryota; kingdom Metazoa; phylum Arthropoda; class Insecta; order Hemiptera; family Aleyrodidae; genus Bemisia; species Bemisia tabaci. Next base: position 38,376,534 of record NC_092802.1, on the reverse strand, counting down.
CCAGGGGAGGGTCCCTCGGGTATAAAAACGTGTGAAGTACATGGAAGCGGCCGCCGTTGAAGAAGAGGTGTTTCGGGCACCCTATAGCGCCGCGCTTCGCCGCAACCCGCCGAGCACCGCACAGTTGATCGAGTCAATTCGATAGGTTGGACGTGAAATTTTTTACTTAAACTGCGAATTTTGATGTTTATTTCGTCACATTTTACATTGTAAGGGGTGCATATTACAGAAAATTTTACGAGGAAACCGATGGAACCACTTTTAGAACCTCAAAGTTTTGTATGAACGGAGTTAAAAGCGTTCGAAGTTTCCAAATTTTGTCCGACCTCTCCTATTGACTCGATCCACCGTGCGGCACGCGGGGCCCGGGGCTGCGGTCGATATGCAAAACTGGCGAAGTTTACGCAGAAGTATTCGCAACTTTCGGGATTGACTGAGAACTTGTAAAACGTCAAAACGGGGCCGCTGGGGTTCAGAGAGAGAGGGGGGAGGGGGAGCGACAAAAAGTACCCGCGCCGAGAGAGACGTTAGCTTGTATTGTTGCGATCTTCCCCTTGATGCCTCGTTACAGGGAAAACGGAGATGTTCATGGGGAAAATAGCTAAAAAAAGTCGCTGAGGACTGATTATTGAAATGGATAGACAAAGCAATACACTAAGGGAACGAAAGGAAAATGGAGTGATCCATGGTTGAAATGGGGTTTGTTGTAGGCTGAGGAGTAATTTGATGGACTAACTATATTCTGTAAGTTAAAGGTGCACACTGGAAAAAAAAACACATTGGATCTTGAGTCCAGACTCTTAAAAATATTGACAAGAAAAGTAATCATGATTCAATCAGAATCTAGCTTAAATCAAGAACCAAACCTCTTAATTTAAGCGGATTTCGTTTTGATTCAAGCAAAACCCCGATTGAATCAAGAGTATTTTTTCTTGTAAATATTTTCAAGGGTCTAGATCCTATGTGTATTTTTTTCCAGTGTATCCAAAACAGTCGCTAAGGACTGATTACTAAAATTGATAGACAAAGCTACAGTCGAAGGAAACTAAAGGAAAATTAACTGATCCATGATTAAAAAGGGCGGTTGTTGTGGGCTAAGAAGGAAATGATGGACTGACTATATTCTGTAAGTTAAAGGTGTATCCAAAAAAGTCGCTGAGGACTGATTATTGGAATTGATAGACAAAGCTATAGTCAAAGGAAACGAAAGGAAAATTGAGTGATCCATGATTAAAAAGTGCGGTTGTTGTGGGCTGAGGGGTAAATGATGGACTAACCATATTCTGTAAGTTGGAGGTGTAGCCAAAGTGCGTTAAAATCCAGTAAAGTGGAAATCTCAATACAAAGCAAAATTGTATTGAGACGTATTGAGATATCCAATTTACTGGATTTTAACGCATGTTGGCAACATTCCCAACTTATTGTTGATACGACTCGTGTGCCAACCGGCAATCAGTTAGTAACGATATTCTGGCTGGTGCTAAGGAAGAACGCCGTATGAGCCTTCAGACATTGCCATATTTGCTTCAAAGAACAGCAAAGTTACTGAGGAGATTTTGAATATTTTTCTTCAAATTTTTCAAACAGCTGTGTTCGCAGTTTAATCTAAAAATACATGAACATTTTAGGTTGAAGTATGCATTCTGTTCCTCTAACGCGTAGTTGTTATAGACTAGGGGAGAAAATGATGGACTATCTAAAATATCTCTGGCGAGTTGTCTTTGGTTAGCCTATTACCTATCCCTCATTTGTCCATTGCAAACACCTGCTTTCATTACTAGAATCCCTCCATCTTCTTTTCATCTCCTTACTGAAAAAAATATGGTAGGTTTTACCATACTCTGACACAGTTATCCGAGTATGGTAATAAACACCAGACTCTATAGTAGCATCTACTAGTAATGGTAAGTATCACCGGAGTTCTGACGAATACTGCTATAGTTATGGTTTTATCCACCAACTAGTACACTGAAAAAAAAAAAAACACATTGAATCTGGAGTCCAGACTCTTGAAAACATCGACAAGAAAATATACTCTTGATTCAATCGGATTTTTGCTTAAATCAAGAACCAAGCATCTTAATTTGAGCGGATTTCCTTTTGATTTAAGCTTAAATCTGATTGAATCAAGAGAATTTTTGCTTGTCAATGTTTTCAAGAGTCTGGACTCTAGATCCAATGTGTTTTATTCCCCAGTATATCACTTTGTAAAAACTCAAGGAGACTTACAGTGGATACTACCATATTTTTTTTCAGTGCTTTGTCTGTAGCTTTGTGTATAAATTTAATTAATCAGCCCGCGAAACAGATGACCCGAGTTCACCTTTTTCCCTGCACGATGCGGCATCGACGGCGGGCGAGGGCGAGGCGCGCCTCCGGGAAAAAATGCAGATCAGCAACAAAGCGGAAGGAGAAAAAAGCTCATCAAACTTATTTTCGACTAAAGTTGAGGAGCCGAGTTCTTTTATTCAGGGCTGTCAAAGTGAAAGCAGCAGCAATGAAAGAAACCAACTGGGACACCCACACCCTCCGCCGTGCCCCTACAACCTCCTGCATCTGCAGCCCCCACTCCCCTTCACAAAAGCGCCAACACAATTAAATTCGAGAACATATCAAACGGCTTTCCAAGTTTGCTTCCACTACTCTGCCCCGGCCGCGCTAAGCTGTCGTCCTGAGATACAACGTCGTATGGCCATTCCAATGTCGCCAAATTTCTCCCGGGCGAATATTTACTTTCGAGCAAGGGGTGAAAAAACCCTCTTTCATACGAACCGATAAGTTCAGTGATGTATATGTCGCAGGCAATCAGCAACCGAATGTTCATACGGCGTTCTTCCTTAGCACGGCAGTATAGATGCGTCATACTAAAGAAGAGCCAGAAATTATAGTTCCAAATTGCAAAATGCAGTCCAATAGAGGTGCTTGGAGGACAAGGTGCATAAGTGCAGTTTTCGAAAAAAATTGCGATATTCATGATTCCAAGTATACCTAGTCGTAATGGATAATCTGTGAAAAATTCGAACCCAACCTAATTTTTAGGCATCGAAAAGTCAGTTTGAACTTTCTTTGCGCCGTAAGGATTCGTATTCTGCCGTGCCAAGGAAAAACGCCGTGAGAACATTCGAGAGTTGCCAAATTTCCTTCGATGAAATGTTTAGTATTGAGGAAATTTATGAATATTTTTCCTTGAAATTTTCAGGAGCTCCAGTTGAAATTGCGAGCAAAATCATCTGAAAAAATTAGAAGAAAAATATTCACAAGTTCAGCGGGAAATTCGTGTTCTATCAAAGGAAATTTAGCAACGCACGAAGGCTCATACGGCATTCTTCCTTAGCACGGCAGTATAGGTGCATCATACTATGCAAGAAATCCAAATCCCTTGGATTGGATTTTGGGCAGATGAACGGAGCACTCTGGACGGAAAATGCCTTCTGCGGGGGGGGGGGGGGGTCTTGGACGGGGACGGGGCTGCCAGGGCGGCCCTATAATTAGCCGGCGGGAAAATTAAGTATTTCAGCGTGCGCCCGACTCGCATCAGTCATGAAATTTGGCAGGGCTCGCCCGAGCGGCCAGCACCGCGACATCGTTATAAAATTAGATTAGAAAAATAAAAAATACTCGCATTAGCGATAAAACACCTACTCCGGGCTAATAATGTTGCCGCGGCTGATTCATTCCGCGACAATTCGTCGCTCCTGTGACGTAACGGCGTATCGCGATTTGCACATGAGCCCTACTTTCCGTATAACTCTATGCTTCCAGGGGCTCATGTGGAAAAAAAGATACGCCCTCACGTAGAGTCCATTTATACTGAGAGTCATGACAACACCCCTCATGGAGTCACAAACGGGAATAAAGATTACAGAAATTGAACGTTCTTTGTAATCTTTGATCGGCCCATTCTTAAATTCCTTTCTCCGTTCCTTCTCTCATTCCGTTTATTCCTTGCCGAACCCGTAATTCCCTGGTCCATTCCAGATTATAATCTTTGCAATCGGTGAAAATGTAATCTTTATTCCCGTTTGTGACACTGTGAAGGCCTAAAATACGGGAACCAATCAGAAATGGATTCACATTTGTCTTGACTCTCAATATAAAGGGACTCTACCTCACGTCACAGGAGCGACGAATTGGCCGAGCCGCCACCATCTACATTCCCGCGCTCAGCGTAACGCCGTATGAGCCTTCTCGCGTTGCCAAATTTCCTGTTGTAAAACACTTTTTTCCGGGAATCTTGTGATTATTTGAATCAGCACTTCAAAGAAAGGAGGAAGCCCAATTTTTTTTTTTTTTTTTTTTTTTTTTTTTTTTTTCCATGAAAAGAATGGTTTTTTCATGAGGGAAGCGATAGCTCCCGAAACTAGTCTGGCGTTTTAAGACGTAAGCGAATTCGAGTTTTTTAGTTGATTTTAGCTGTAGTTGATTTAATCAGTACGCTGTTTTTTAGTTTCATTTTTATTGTTTAATGAGGAAGCACAATTTTTTTCCCACCTTTGACGCTCTTCTTACAAGACATTCGCTTTCCTGTGTGTATGTGCGGTTGGAAATTTGGCAACATTCGTGAGCTCATACGACGTTTTGCTTCAAGACGACATTACAACGTTGCAGTACGAACTAGAAAAACATGCGCCGCGTGCTCGTGTGTCATCGGGTCCCATTCAGTGGTGTTGCGTGAAAATCAGCCAGGAGTATAGTTGAGATTGTGGTACTTTTTTTTCCGTGCTCACTGCGCCATGAGAGTTTGTGAAAGCGAAAGCGCCTTCACGTTTTTTGTATGCAACACGCACATGCGATAAGCACGCATAGTTGTATCGGTATCAAGGCGTTATGAGTGAAGTCACTGCCTCGGAATTTTCGATGATTGCGAAAAAGTTCCTGAAAATTTATTAAATTTTAAAAATGCATGGTTGGACTGCGCAAACTGCGCGTTGCACGATGTATCATCAGCAGGTCTGATGCGTTCACGTGGTGCATGTGCGACCTAATGCTGCACCTCTTGGATGCAAAAAAAATCACAGAGGTTACAGTGACACATTTATAAACTGAAAAAGCATACATGATGCTCTCATAATTCAATTTGAGTAAGTGCAGGTGTGTCAACAGGATTATATGTCATTCATTTTTTCTCTTTGATATTGGGCGTGGAGGAGATTAGCTTTAAGACGCACAAATAAATATTAAATCTTACCGTCTAAACATTTGAGAATATTCGAAAATTAGTCGCGCTCATATGTTTAGTTAACTCTTGCTATAAAATTTTCCGTGCATCACTGAAAAAAAATTATCACAATCCAAGTTGGATCGTATTCAACAAAAAGGAACCAAGGTGATTATAGTGTTTTCAAAATCGTAGAGCTTCTTCTTTTCCTTTACAAATATTTCATATTTACACAGCATCAACATTTACACAATTAATTTCCTTTAAAAATTAAGAATTTTTTGGTGGGAAGCAAAAATTATTTGCTATTTTGAGAGATTTTTCAGATAATTTTGAAGAGGCAACATTTTTAAAACACTGTAATCGCGCTGATTCCGTTTTGCTAAATGCGATCCAATTTATTGACAAATTTCCTAATTCTGCCGGCTAATATTCATTTTCTAGTGAAAAATGCAGTCCATAAGTACAGATACCACTATTCTAACTCGACGGCGCTCAATTTGCCTATTCGAATAATTTACGGCGAAATTTATTTAGACGATCCTTGAAAAAAGGCGAGTTTTTAAGGTTTGATGGGGCCAGATCGTTGGCTGCCAGTAGATGAATTCGATCAATGGTGCGATCAAACTACACCCACTGAAAAAAAAGATTGGTAGAATTTACCATTTCTTCACGCTGTATTTCACACAGCGTCACTTTAGAATCAATTCCGCCAGAAACAAGATAAACGTTACTATGTACTGGTACAAGTAACCATTTCTCTGGCAGAATCGACTTGAAAATAGGTAGAATTTACCATTCCTTCACGCTAAGTGAAATACAGCGTGAAATAATAAATTCTACCAATCCTTTTTTTCAGAGCCCCTGGCTGATTTTTGCGCCAGATGTAAAAGTAGTTGCACTAGCCAGAGGTATGGTTGACCCAACCACATTCTCGGCAAGCTCAATCGTACCTCTGACTGGTGCAACTACTCGTTCGTCTGGCGACAAAATCGGCGAGGGGTATAGTTGGAATTGTACGTATTTATGCTAAATGGAACTATGTGTAAGTGGAAAGATGGGGTGTGCTCGTTAGTTGAGGGCCATAAGAATGAATGGGGATTTAAAAGCGCCAGAGACGTCAGCGGCAACGACCCAGACCGGGAACGACAGGGGGATAGGTGGCGGGGCTTTTTAACTCATGAGCCCTGTCCACAAAGCCCTTGTCACATGCAAACGGCTCAAAAGTTAGCGCTCAGTTCCTTTTGATTTAATGTCAAATCCAGCTTTCCCATTTTCTCAAAAGGAACTGGATCCACTTTTACACTGTTTCTAATGCAGCTTCCACGAGCATACCCCATCTTTCCACTTCCACGTAGTTCCATTTATCCAGAGTGGCATGCAACGTAGGAAAGAAATGAAAGATTGGAAATTTCAGTGAAATATTTCACGAAATTTCACGAGGCTGTGAAATAAGTCATATTTTTCAGGGGCTAGAGTATGCAACCCGCACTCAAACACACAAAAATAAAAGAAAGTCACAATTTTTACATTTTGTGAAACACGAAAAGGAACCAGTATTTTTCATTATCTTTCATAAATTCCTGAAATTTCACGAAATATTTCACGTGAGATTTCAAGATTTTATTTTTCATGAAATTTTGCCACCCTGCTTTATCATAAATACGTCCGATGGAACATTTGTAGGTGTCAGAAATTTTGTAAAGTCCATGTTTAAAATGAAACTGTTAAGAAGACTGAGCACAAGGATATCCTTGGTTTCTAAATTGAACAATTATTGGAGGAAATATGACAGGATAACCTTATTTGCCAAAATACATGTGTTTAAATGGAAAATGCCGCAAGGTGACCGTCACAAGGCGGCTCATTTTCTCACTTATAAATTTATTTGTCTCCAATTTCCGATTTCAGAAAAAAATTATAAAAAATACTGCGAACTCAGCTGATTAAGCACAGCACTCTCAGATGAAGCAATACAATTTTGTGTGCAAATTCTCCATTGTGATTCTTTTATTTCCGTGTATAACTTCCACATCTTTTCCATGCAAAAATACTAAGTTTCTATCACTGGTCACTACTAGAGTCTGATGTTGATACTATGATGAGCTCCAGAATTCCTCCCATAGCTCACTGATAGCCCTCGCAGCTGACATTACACACGAAAATGAAATTACAAGAGATTATTCTGTATCCGGTTCTGTCCCTCTGCGAAAGACGCGACTAATTACAGGGATGGGCTAAGGGCTATCCTATGCTTAATTCGGTCCTACGCGACCAACACGACATCAATGGAGATGTTGCATGTGTGAGGAATTTGCAATTTGACTGTTGATTCTTGTGTAAAAGTTGGCGAGAAACACGATGGTGCTACTGGTTTTCTCTGATATCAACTCCCAAGCTCAAAAAAAGCTCTGAGTGGAGGCCAAGATGGAGGGGATATCCCACCCTACCCTGAGAGTCCACCTCTAAGACAAACTCTCCATGCAAAGATAGGGAGCAAATACATTAGCAGGGATGCCGTGTTTTCACTTTTAGAGTCCCCAAATAAAGTGGCGGCCCTGTCAATGTATTTGCACCCTATCTTTGCAAAAGCCATAGTATAAGTTTGTGTCTCCTACAATCCGAGATCCAAAATTAATCAAGGCAAAGAGGATGAATGTCCGCACGTGGTTTTGCACTTTGGCCATCGATTTTTGGACTGCCTTCAGCAGAAAGGAACCATGCCACGTCAGCTTCTGAAGAATTTGACTGGATTCCTTTGAAAATTCTACGGAATGGACCACTAGACAAGGTACGAATTTCAGCATTCTGATACATGTTTCTTAACTAAAATTTGATATTTGAATGATTCTAGATGTGTGAATTCAAACCACCCGCTCATTAAAACTCAATGCTCTACGTGATTCACATCGCGCGCTAAACGTTATCATGATAGTCTCTGCGATGTAAAAATCTGGCAACCTCAATCTTGACGCTTTGGCACAGCTGTAGCAAATAGCTTATAGTTTGAACAACACATGGTGGAAAATGAATATTGCTCGATTGAGAGGCTTGCTGAAACCGTTGTAGTGCGCGATTTGACTCGCGTAGAGCTCTGAGTTTCTTGTGAGCGGGCAGTTCAAATTCCTTGTAGCCAATGTGAAATAAAAACGTTAATATCTTTGTTAGGAGTTGGTTTCAGTAATTTTCGTTGTAAGAATCATGTTTTACGTGAAATTTTGATTAAAAAACATGTATCAGATTGCTTAAATTCGTACCTTGTCTAGTGGTCCATTTACTTCATAATATGCGGAAAATTCATTAAAATTCGCACGAACATTTGAACAACCATTTTTATAAAGAAAATCAAATTCCGTAATCGAATTTCACATTAGCGGATGTGGTTGGGTTCCTTTCTGCTAAATGTAGTCCATTCGCCATTATTTCGGTACCTCACGGTTTGTCCAGGTCTTGGACATCATGAACGCAATCCAGCGACGACAATCAGACTCGAAAGCGAGCTTTTGGGGGGGGAGGTCTGGTGAATCCCCCCCCCCTCCCACGGCTAATATCTATATCTGGCCAAGTGATTTCCCGGATTTTCCACAATATTCATCATTCCCTGATGAATTCCAGCACCTCCCGGTTTTTCAAGGTCTTGCACTCTACGAACACAATCCACCAACGACAATCCGACCTGAAAGCAAACTTGGGGAGGGGGGTTGCTAGGCTCACCCTCCCCTCCCCGGGCCAATTTCTATATCTGGCCAAGTGATTTCCCTGATTTTCCCAGACATTTATCATTCCCTGACGATTTGCGGCACCTCGCGGTTTTTCGAGGTTCTGGACACCGTGTACGTAATCCACCGACAACAACACTGTAAAAAAAACTCCGACCGTGGAAACCGTATTTACGGGCTATATAGATATACCGTTCGCGTTTCGGGCTCAGAGGCCGAAAGTTCCTAGCATAGCACCCGAGGCAATCGAAGCTACGGCTGTAGCACCCGGAACTTCCAGCCTATGAACCTGGAACGGACGCACAGTGGATCGAGTCGATCAGAGAGGTCGGACATGAAATTCCTGACTAAAACTGCAAATTTTGATGCTTATTCATCACATTTTCAATTCTAGATGAAAATGTCACGAAGAAACCAGTGGCATCGTTTTTAAAATCTCAAAGTTTTGATTTAACGGAGTCATAAGCTTTTAATGATTCCAAATTTTGTCCGACTTTTGTCATCGACTCGGCCCACTGTGGGACGGTGCGTCTGTATAGCCTGTAACCTTTTTTTCAGTGAATGCGACCCTTGAGCACGGTGTCTAGCAGTTTTAAAGAATTGCCGTTGAGCAGTTTTCCGTTTAAAAAATAAAGTATGACAGGAAGTCTGCGACGTCGCAAACCGAGTTATGTGATTGCCGACTTGCACCGTCGATATATCGTTCGCGTTCCGGGCTCAGAGGCCGAAAGTTCCTAGCATAGCACCCAAGGCAATCGAAGCTACGGCTGTAGCACCCGGAACACCCAGCCTGTGAACCTGGAACGGACGGTACGTCCGTCTAGCCGTAACTTTTTTTCAGTGAATGCGACCATTGAGCGAGCTTTCGAGGAGTTTGGAGGGTGGACTCACTGGTTTCTATCGTTGTCCCGGGGCGTCTGCTGCTGGTTGCCGGTCGCCTGGGCGTCGTGCTTGCGGTCCTTGTGGACGATCCGGATGAGCTTGGACCACGGGTTGTTGGGGGCATGACCGCCCATCCCGCTCGTCTGCCACATATTCCATCACACGCCGCACCCGCGCGACGATCCAGAGACACCACCGCACCAACGACACAACGGACACGACCGCACGAGGCCACGCCGCGCACAGCACTGACGCGCCTTCCGCCCGCCCGGCCCACCCCCGCCCGCCCCGGCGCGCGTCCACCTGATGCGGCACGACGACGCGCCGGGCCCAGGAACGCCAGCATCCAGGTGGACGAGGTGAGGTGGCTCCAGCTCCGGCCCTGACCTTAGACCCCGCCGAAACCGGACACGCTCGCCCGAGCACGCGTCACGCAACCCGCAACAGGGTCCCATATAACGTAAGAACACTGAGAAAAAGGATTGGTAGAATTTATCATTCCTTCACGCTGTATATATTTCACACAACGTCGAATTAGAGTCAATGGACCACTAGACAAGGTACGAATTTCAACATTCTGATACATGTTTCTTAACTAAAATTTTACGTAGAGCACAATGCGCACAACAAAAACTACCGAAATCAACTCCTTACGAAGAAATTAAATGATTTTTGATGCGTGAATTCAAACCACCCGCTCATGGAAACTCAATGCTCTACGTGGTTCACATCGCGCGCTAAACGTTATCATGACAGTCTCTGCGATAAAAAAAATCTGGCAACCTCAATCTTGACGCTTTGGCTCAATTTTAGCAAATTGCTTATAGTTTGAACAACACATGGTGGGAAATGAAAATTGCTCGATTGAGAAGCTTACTGAAACCGGTGCAGTGCGCGATTTGATTCACGTAGAGCTTTGAGTTTCTTGTGAGCGGGCAGTTCAAATTCCTCTTAACCAATGTGAAATAAAAACGTTAATATCTTCGTTTGGAGTTTGTTTCATTAGTTTTCGTTGCGCGAATCGTGCTGTACGTGAAATTCTGGTTGAGAAACATGTATCAGAATGCTTAAATTCGTGCCTTGTCTGGTGGTCCATTTATCATTCCTTCACGCTGTATATATTTCACACAACGTCGAAGTAGAGTCAATTCTGCCAAGAGAAAGGTAAACGTTACTATATACTGGTACAGGTAACCATTCTTCTGGCAGAATCGACTTGAAGATTGGTAGAATTTGCCGTTCCTCCACGTTGTGTGAAATAAAGCGTGAAGGACTGGTCAATTCTACCAATCTTTTTTTCAGTGCAACAGGGTCCCATATAAGAGGGGATATATAAGGTTCCCTGAGACAGACACGGAACGATCGAGATTTTAGTGAAATGTTTCCGGGCATTTCACGGACCTGAAAAATTTGTGAGATTCATGGAATTTTCTAATTTTTAAAAAAAAAATTATGGTAACATCTACTGTAAGTCTACTTGATTTTTTACGAAGTAATACTATTTGGTGAAAAAAAATCAGAAATATACCACCGTGCTAGAGAAAAACGCTGTATGAACCTCCAGGCAACAATCGAGATTTTGGTGGAATGTCTCCGGGCATTTCATGGACCTCAAAAACTTGTAAGATTCATGAAATGTTTTAAAACTGAAAGAAAAAGTATGGTAACATCGACCATAGGTCTAGGTACTTGATTTTTTACACAGCCATACGATTCGGTGAAAATAGTCAGAAATATACTGCCGCGCTAGGGGAAAACGCTGAATGAACCTCCAAGCATTGCCAAATCTCCTTTGATAAAACAGGAATTTCCTGGTAAACTTATGAATACTTTATTCCCAATTTTTCAGATAATTTTGCTCACAATTTCCCATAGACGATTTTTGCTCAATGAAAGTCTACATTATACGAATTGCATAATAATTTGGACGTATTTAAATAAAAAAACAACTGTGTCCATTCTGACTTGAGCCGTGAGATTCATAACAATGCATGCATTACAGGGCTCATGTCAGAATAGAACTATTTACTTTTGATTTAAATACGTCCATTTGGACATTGGCGGTCTCCTTTCGGGCCTAATTTCGGCCTAAACATTGGCCCAAGAGCCGATTTTAGTGAAAAAACGCAGGTTTTGCGGGTACCTGATCGAATGCCGATAACTTTGCATTTTCCTCCAAACTCGGCCCTTGGACCTATCAAACGGTCAGTATCAGACCTAAAAATAGACCGGAAATAACCAAATAATGATGCAGTTTGTAAAATATAGACTCTCGATGGACAAAAAATCGTACAGTTGAGGTAATTCAGCCACGGTAGGCCCAGAACGGTCCTAATCGATACCCCTCCTTTTATGAAATTTTTGAACGGATTTATCTTAGGCTAGGTATGCAACCTTTAATTCAGCTATTTATTCTTGATTCAAAATAAACTCTTCTTGACAGCACACTCAGGAATGTCTCTGCCAATATCGAGTCACTTTTTCTCTTATGTAATTCAAAAATAATGCTAAAATTAAATGCAAGGTCTATTTGAATTTTTAGACTACCGCTCTCTCTTTGTGCTGTAGTATCTTGACTTATTTTGCGAGGCAAGCTCCGTACTCTTACAGGATGCCTATCATTCTTGATACGTTGAAGCGCCTTCAATTTCGTATAATACTGTGCAACACCTCTGTGGTGGAATAGTTGCTTGAGGCGCCGTGGCACGCTGCGAGGATGCCTATCATTCTTGATACGTTGAAGCGCCTTCAATTTCGTATAATACTGTGCAACACCTCTGTGGTGAAATAGTTGCTTGAGGCGCCGTGGCACGCTGCGGCACGGCGCCTACAAACCTAACAGGGATACTACACGCATTGCGCAATGCGTGAAGTATTCCTGTTAGGTTTGTAGGCGCCAATGCGCTTGTCGCACTGGCAGCACGTCGCGTCGCGTGCCGCTCCACTCTGTTTCGCTCTTTATTTAAACTCGCGGAGTCAGCATTTTTCAACTCATGATTTTAAAATGTTAGCACACTTTGCATGGATTATTCTCATTTAAATTGATGGAATAAAAATAGGTATTAAAGGAAAATATAATGTTCAAGAATCAAGATGTATCAATCAGATGAATCAAGAATCAATGATCAAGAATCCTTGATCTCCGGCACCTAATTCTCAATTATCAATCTCTCATACGTCATTAATTTCTAATATTTCCGTGAATGAATCTGAGAGATTGCATGATTTTATAATTCATGAAATATTGGACCTTTTCTTTGAGGTTATATGGAGGTATTTCTGCCAAACGAAACTATGTGCATCATAACGTAATGAATGAGTCAACAAACCTAAAAGAATGTTTTCGTGCCCCTTTTCTAGGGAACTCAGAGATTTTTTACAAATAGTCATTCTCCGGACGAGGGAACGTTAGTCCATGGTTGTAAAATGGACCACTAGACAAGGTACGAATTTCAGCATTCTGATTCATGTATCTTTACTAAAATTTCACGTAAAATACGATGCGCACAACGAAAATTACCGAAATCAACTTCTTACGAAGATATTAAATGATTCTTGATGCGTAAATTCAAACCACCCGCTCATGAAAACTCAATGCTCTACGTGATTCACATCGCGCGCTAAAGTTTATCATGATAGTCTCTGCGATATAAAAGTCTGAAAAACTCAATCTTGACGGTTTGGCTTAGCTAAAGCAAATTTCTTGTGGTTTGGACAAAACATGATGGGAAATGAACATTGCTCGATTGAGAAGCTTGCTGAAACCGTTGTAGTGCGCGATTTGACTCAAGTAGAGCTTTGAGTTTCTTGTGAGCGGGCAGTGCAAATTCCTCGTAATCAATGTGAAATAAAAACGTTAATATCTTCGTTAGGAGTTGGTTTCAGTAATTTTCTTTGCGCGAATCGTGTTCTACGTGAAATTGTGGTAAGAAACATGTATCAAATTGCTTAAATTCGTACCTTGTCTAGTGGTCAACTCGGAAAAATGAAAAGAATCGAGGCACACACGAAACCGAAAATTAAATGAAGAAATTAGTCCAAGAAGGAGATTTTTGGTGCCAAAATACAAGCATTTAAGGGCGTTTTAAAGGTCCAAGTTCGAAAAGATGCGCTAACTTCAATGACTTTTATGAAAATTGACCGTCTCTTATGAAAATTGAGCAATTTCGAGTTACCGAATTGGTGTGTTTTCGAACTCACTGATTCAAAAATGCAGTATCTGTCTGCGGTGCATTTCATAAAAATAAGATTCTTACCTCCTCCCACACCGGTTGGATTTTGAAATTTTGAATGAACCTATTGAGAACGCGAGTTGTGGAGTAAATGCGCTCGTAAAATGAGAAAATTAAAAAAGCGGAGCTGACAAGGAGGGATAAAACATTTTTAGTCGAGCGCCTGGAGGTTAGGCATGCATGCAGACCCTTGAAAAATATTTCAATCTCGATTCGAATGCCCAATTCAACTTGATTCCTTGCCTTTCGTTACTTGCCAGCTAACCATCCCTCTACGAAGGAGCGGGTGGTGGGGTGGGGGGTACTGCTCCAGGGGGAGGGCTGGAACGGTTCCCAAGATTCCTGTCGAGGCCTCGGGGATTCCGGAGTTACACGAAGGGAATTCTCCCGTGCTAAGGAAAAACGCCGTATGAGCATTCGAGAGTTGCCAAATTTCCTTCGATAAAATGTTTATTTTTGAAGAAAGCTACATATATTTTTCCTTGGAATTTTGAGGATATTTAGATGAAATGGGCCTGTTGCATGCAAGAGATACAGCCGTGCGAATAGACTTTTTAGAGGTTAAATGACACGAAAATTACGATGGTCACATTAAAAAAGTCTGAAATACACTCCTTACTGCGCAATTTGTGTTGTTAGGAACGCGCTTTTTCAAATTTCCCGCGTCTGGGGGCAGTTTTCTAACGGAAACAATTAACGGCAACTCGCGGCTATTTCCGGTCAACTAAAACTGACAACATAACCTAAAAATCGGAGCTCGTGACATCGTGAAATGAAATGTAGAAGGATTGCGTTGGATATTTAAAAGTTGATCGATTTGGTTACCGCATAAAGCGTATATGGACCACTATAGGAGATCACGTTGGGTTTGTAAACAAACTGAAGGAAAAAATAACAACAACGACTCGGCATCTTCCGGAAATCACCGAGCCCGCCGTTTGCTCGTTTCCGGTGATTAGAAAACTGCCCCCAGACGCGGGAAATTTGAAAAAGAGCGTTCCTAACAACGCAAATTGCGCAGTAAGGAGTGTATTTCAGACTTTTTTAATGTGACCATCGTAATTTTCGTGTCATTTAACCTCTAAAAAGTCTATTCGCGCGGCTGTATCTCTTGCATGCAACAGGCCCATTATGAACCAAATTGTCTGAAAAATTGGAGGAAAAACGTTTACACAATTTCCCGAAAATTCGTGATTCATTAAAGAAAATTTGGCAACGCCTGAAGGCTCATTACGGCGTTTTTCCTTAGCACGGCAGAATTCGACTCTGTTGCGCATTCTTTTCATCGAATACCGCTGAGACTCCAAACTCGTTGGAGCCTTGCTCTTTTATACCCTTAAATTGCGCAGTTGTCACTTCTTTCCAAAAAGAAAATCAAAATTTTATATTTTCTTGGGGTGATAGAAATGAGATAACAACCATCCGAACCGTATTTAGCAAAAAGAAACCAGCGCGATCGTAGTTTTGTAGAAATGCTGCTTCTTTATAATGTTTGTATGTAACATACAGGATCGACCCAGTATTGAATCGTTTTTGTAAGAGCTTAATCAAACCAAAAATATCCACACTGACTGGTTTGAAATAACAGGTAAGTACTGCACAAGAGCTGTTTTAGTTCATCTCCCGACTGAGCAACTATTTTAACTTCGGTGTGAACATATTGCCTATCCTCTTAATTGAAGGAAAATCATAAATCCAGACGATATGAATTGAACCAAATGCAGCACAAGAGCTATTTCACTTTATCTCACGACTGAGCAACTATTTTAACTCCGGTGTAGACATGTTGCCTATCCTCGCAATTGAAGGCAAATCATACATCCAAACATTATCATATGAAACAAGTACTGGACAAGAGATGTTTCTTTTCATCTCACGACCGAGCAACTATTTTAAAACCGGTGTAGACATGTTGCCTATTCTCGCAATTGAAGGCAAATCATACACCCAAACATTATCATCTGAACTAAGTACTGTATAAGAGCTGTGTTACTTCATCTCACGACCGAGCAACTATTTTAACTCCGGTGTAGACATGTTGCCCATCCTCGCATTTGAAGGCAAATCATACGACCTGTCATTTTCATTTGAACCAAGTAATGAATAAGAACTGTTATAGCTCATATGACCGACCATCCATTGCAACTTCGGTGCAGATATATTGCATAACCTCTGAAGTGAATGTAAATCATGTATTCATACATTTAAATCAGTGAGAAC
The DNA here is from genome assembly GCF_918797505.1 of Bemisia tabaci. Classification (NCBI taxonomy): domain Eukaryota; kingdom Metazoa; phylum Arthropoda; class Insecta; order Hemiptera; family Aleyrodidae; genus Bemisia; species Bemisia tabaci. The sequence continues at coordinate 38,360,323 of NC_092802.1, read as the reverse complement.
GAAAACAAACCAACCCGAAAAAATGAAAATAATCCAGACACACACAAAACTGCATATTAGGCGAAGAAATTAGTCTAAGAAAAAGATTTTTGGTGCCTAAAAGGAAGTATTTAAGGAAACTTTAAATGTCCAAGTCGGCACAGATACCGTAACTTCAATGACCTTTATGAAAATTGTCTGTCCTTGGTGAAAAGAGAGCATTTTCGAGGTACCTGGTTGGTGTGTTTTCGTTCTCACTGATTCATTTTCGATCAGACGAAATATCACACAACAGCTGTAACAGTTCATCTCACGACAGTTCAGCTCTACATATAATAATAGAAAAAAGGCAAAAAATAGTAAACACGAGGTAAACAAGGTTGAGCACATCAAAACATTAAAAAGTTGAACTTTTCAAGCCGTTAAAGGCCACTCAATATTTTACGAGGGTCATCCAAAAAGTAAGTTTCCCTACCTTGTATCTTCCGAACGAAAAGAGATAAATCAAATCGGTAAAAAGACACATATTAGGCATACTCTAAGCTTTGAAACAAGCTCAAGTTTTTGAAAATCGGTCAAGGGGTTCGCGAGTAAACTTAATTTTACTGAGACAACCTCCTGTCGCCGCGTGCCACCTCCGGGGTCAGGATGCGCGGAGAGTCGATTTTAGAAGACTCGGGTTATCGCCTCTATACATCACATCAACAAGAAATGTTAAAGTTTTAATTGAGTAACTACCTTACTAGTAGTTAGTAGTAGTTACCTTACTTTTTGACGTAGTCTCCACATCTTCTTTGACATTTTTGGTATCATTACAGCAGCTTCTTGACGCCCTCCGCGTAAAAGATCTCGTCTTGGCTCCGAAACTAGTCATTGACAGCGATCTGCACTCCCAAATCAGTTGTTTTGCGTAGGGAAATTTTCCCCCAATCCTTCAAACTTTCGTACTTTACCTTCATGTGACTTTCATTTGTTCCCGAGCGGAAAAACTTCCACGATGGAAGCGATTTTCAACCGATTCAGAGGTACAGATCCCTGTCAATGACTGGTTTCAGAGTCAAGGCGAAAGCTTCTACGCGGAAGGCATCAAGAAGCTGCTATGATGATACCAGAAATATCAAAAAAGATGTGGAGACTATGTCAAAAAGTACGGTAAGGCTTACTCAATGAAAACATTAAAATTCCTTGTTGATGTGATGTATAGAGGCGATAACCCGAGTCTTCTATAATCGACTCTCCACGCATCCTGACCCCGGAGGTGGGCACGTGGCGACAGGAGGTTGTCTCAGTAAAATTAAGTTTACTCGCGAACCCCTTGACCGATTTTTGAAAACTTGAGCTTGTTTTAAAGCTTAGAGTATGCCTAATATGTGCCTTTTTACCGATTTGGTTTATCTCTTTTCGTTCGGAAGATACAAGGTAGGGAAACTTACTTTTTGGATGACCCTCGTATTTATTTTATCCATTTTTCAGCTAAAAATGAGTCCTTCAACGGTGTGGAACGGCTGCCTATTTAATGTTTCAATGTCTTTAGCCTCGTTCGCCTCCGTTTTATTAGTTTTTTCGGGCATTTTTTTCTTGTTGTCTCTGCCTAAAAATTAACTACACTGGAAAAAAAACACATTGGATCTAGAGTCCAGACTCTTAAAAACATCGACAAGAAAAAGTACTCTTGATTCAATCAGAATCTAGCTCAAATCAAGAACCAAGCGTCTTAATTTAAGCGGATTTCGTTTTGATTCAAGCAAAAATCCGATTGAATCAAGAGTATTTTTTCTTGTCAATGTTTTCATGAGTCTGGACTCTAGATCCAGCTGGAAACGGTAGCTCCTATTTACAAAATGCAGTCAAACTGGCAACGGCGAAGACACACGGAAGAGAGGTCTTCATTTGCATACCGCACCTGAAATGCGAAAGAAAGCGGGGAAGCCTTAATTCGATTCGAAAGGCCCGTCGTCCCCCCCTCCCCCGCCCCGAGTGGCCCGTGGAAAAGGAAAACATTCGCGGAGCGTGGTCATGGAGCGCTGTTGGTTTTCCGGGAAGACTTTGTTTGTCTGTTTGCCTACCTTCTCGGCGCGACGGAGGAGGGAGGGACGGGGGGGGGGGGGGGGTCCGCCGGGAGCCGCTTTCACGTGTGTTTTCCATTATGCGGATTCGGGATGTCTGTTTCGCTCCGAATGGATCGTTGCAAGGATTGAGCAGTCATTTCCCGTCGCGACACGGATATGACCTTTGATGGGATGGAAGCGGGGATTTTGACGGCTTTTCGAAACCAAAATTGAGTACTTTTAACGCCAAGACAAAATATTTTAGGGACCCCGTGCAAACAATCCAGGCACTCTAATCGAATGAGAGAAAAGTCGAGTTCCTAGATCAACGCTATTTATCGCTCACTGGAAAAAAAAAAAAAAAAAAAAAAAAACCACACATTGGAGCTAGAGTCCAGACTCTTGAAAACATTGACAAGAAAAAGGACTCTTGATTCAATCAGATTTAAGCTTAAATCAAAAGGAAATCCGCTCAAATTAAGAGGCTTGGTTCTTGATTTAAGCTTAAATCTAAATGAATCAAGAGTATTTTTTTCTTGTCGATGTTTTTAAGAGTCTGGACTCTAGATCCAATGTGTTTTTTTTTCCAGTGCTAAATGGACCGCATTTAACAGAAAGGAACTAAGCAACGTCAGCTATTGCCAAAAACCGGGTAATTTAAAGTTTTACGAGAGAAAGTTTGTGTGAACTCCTCTGGAATTTTTAAAGAATTTGCTTCGAACTATGGAGAAAATCCACTGAAAGCACAAAATTCCGCACAACTGTTTTCATGTAAAAAATTAAATTGCCCAGTTAAATTTGGCAATAGCTGATGTGGCTTGGTTCCTTTCTGTTTGAAGCTGTCCAAATGATGGTTGATGATCAACTTGCTGAGTACATAAAGCTCCTAATGATGACGAGAGATGAAAAAGAGCAGCAGCAGATGAGAAACGGGATGAACGGATGGAAAATTTTTTCTTCGCCATATTTTCCTTTCCTCGTCTTATTTTCCTGAAAAACGCAGTGTCATTCCTGATTTCCAAAGCTACCAAATTCCAATTCATCACCCCGAAGTTATTCCATTTTTGAAAATTCGAAATAGGTAGTTATTTTTTAGGAAAGGTACGAATTCTAGTCCGAACATTATTCTACATCGTTTGATACGAAATATACAGAATCAGTTTGATTCTCAATTGAAAAATTTTTCCTGCTCAGAATCGGCAAACAGGCAATTAGACGAAGAAACTTCGAGTTTGCATCAAGGTGAAGAGAAATATTACGAGTTCATGGAGAGGATAAAAAAATCCAACATGTTATTGCACAACATGATACATCTGCAACAATCGAAAATATTAATGGCCACTTGTCGGGATAAGTGCTAATTAGGGCTTCCCCACTCAAGTTTCGATTGGTTTTAGCACTTAACAAGATACTTCCGCAAACTTGGAGCTTTCAGCGATCTTCGGCACCTGAGAGATTCTTCGAACTTTCAAAAGTAAATATAGATATTTCTATGAAAAGAGGACGTGTTGTTCATGACGGCTGACAGACTTCCGAACTATTCTTGACATGTGGTACAAGAAAATAATTTGCCGTAGAGTCGATCCCCTACTTACTGATCCTTTAAAATATAAGGAACCAAACCTAAAATATTAATAATCAGAATAAATAAAAATAAAGAGATAAATATAAAAACTCTGACTTTTATTTTATTATAATGATAAAAATTAATAAATTCAGTAGTTAGAAATTGCAATAAACGAACGTCCTTGAACGTCGTTAGAACGTCCTTGATTTTTCTTCTCTGTTAGCAGAATGTATGGGCGTATTTATGCTGAAAGGAACTATGTTGCACGTAAACCTTACGCACTTAGTTCCTTTTAGGATAAATACGTCCATATATTCTATAAATGCCAGGGTATAGAGTTGGCTTGTCTCTCTTAAAAACATATAGTAAGAGCAGAACTTTTAAAACATTACAATTAAGATACGTAGTTCCGTACTTAAACCATCGATGTGGTGAGCTCACCTATATATGGACCGTGTTAAGCAGAAAGAAACCAAGCAACATCAGCTAGTGCCAAATTGAATCAAGAAATTTAGTTTTTTACATAAAAACGGTTGTTCGGATTTTTGTGCGAATTTCAGTGTATTTTCTGCATAGTACTACGCAAATTCCTTAATATTTTCAAAGAAATCCTCACAATCGTTCTCTTGTAAAAAATTAAATTGCACAATTCAATGGTATGATAGCTAATGTGGCTTGGTACCTTTCTGCTGGACGCGGTCCACTTAATGGTAGATTACACTTTATTCCTGAGTCCCCAACTTGAAAAATAGAAATGACCTAAATTTCGATTTTGAAATTAATTTTTTTTTATACTTACAACTCCGAAAAATCCTTTACCGTCGTTTACGCTCGAGAAAGAAGCGCAGAAAAGACAGGCTCGGTAAAATTCTGACGTCATGACGCACTTACAAGACGGAATTGCAGGAGCAAATGTGAATAATGCGATTCGGACTTACCTAAAACAAAGAGAAGTAAAAACATCTGTGTCAGAAAGGCGGAACATGAATTTTAAATTAATAGGAGACTTCTTGCTTTTGAAAGAGCTCGCTTTTCATTTGTGCCTTTCAATTTGACCCTTTGGTTGCGAAACGAGGGAACAAAGGCAAATTAGCCTCCGACACTGCTGCCAAGAAACGTTTCCAGTATTTTATCTTGAGCTCTCCAAGTCATGACGAGATATTACCATCGAGTTTCAAACGGAAAAATTGCAGTGGCAATGCAAGCTTTGCGATATATCGATTGATCTGCCATTGAAACCTATGGAAAATCATCGATAGACGGGATGTTCGCAACGAACACCTTAACCGTCGATTCTTTACCATAGCTTCAAATGGGGCAATATCGATAATCGATCATTCACGTTTCGCCACCGAAAATTGGTTATTTTATTCTTAACCATTTTTCACCCCTGCCAATTTCTTGCTCCAGGTGGAACGAAAGTATACAATTGACCGAACAACAAGTTTTCAACGTTAAAAAAGGTAAAATTAAAAAAATCAAGTGATGCATAGGTAATTGGCTTGATGTCCATCCAATTTTTAATTAATCACCTCTTTGATAATGAAAGTTCTTCATTTCATTGAGATGATGGGAGGGAATATCGAGTATGGTCATTCGAGAGCGATTCAAGAATCGACCCGCTGGTGTAGTATAAAGAGAACTGGTGATAATGGACCACTAGACAAGGTACAAATTGAAGCATTCGGATACATGTTTCTCAAGTAGAATTTCAAGTAGAACACGATTCTTGCATCGAAAATTACTGGAATCAACTCCTAACTAAGATATTTACGCTTTTATTTTACATTGGTTACGAGAATTTTGAATTTCCCGGTTACAAGAAACGCAATTCTCTTCGTGAGTCAAATCGCGCCTCACAACAGTTTTGGCAGGCTTCTTATTCAAGCATTGTTCACCTCCCACCTTTATCGTTTAAATAGTAAACAATTTGCTATAGCTGAGCCAAAGCGTCAAGATTGAGGTTGCCGCAATTTTAAATCGCAGAGATTGTCGTAGTAAAGTTTAGTGTGCGATTTGATTCACGTAGACTGTTGTGTTTTCATCAGCGGGAGGTTTGAATTCACGCGTCAAGAAACAAAAAATATTTTGATTAGGAATTGATTTCAGTAATTTTTGTTGCACAAATCGTGTTCTCTGTTAGAGAAGAAAGAAACATTTATCAGAATGCTTAACTTCGTACCTTGTCTAGTGGTCCATTGGACTATACTATATTTTGCGACAAAAAGCCGTCCCTAAATAACGCTCCAAGGGGGGCTGGGGGTCTTAGCCAGCGTTACATGGGGGTGAGAAGATAAGGAGCGAAGCGTTACGTAACGAGTTTAAGTGATTTTTTTCCGAGCTTTTGTAGAATTTTTCGTCGGTCGTCCGAAAAAGTTTTAAAAAAGCTCGGAAACATTCTCTGTAGTACTTTCATTTTTCCTCACTAAATAGAAATGCCAATCCGCTCAGTGAATGTAAGGGTTAAAATTGTGGATTATTTTTTTTTTTTGGGGGGGGGGGGGGTCCCTAGCACATCGTCATGGAGCGTAACAGGTGGTTGGAGGGTGTCAGAAAACCGCAAATTGAGTGTTACGTAATTTAGGTACAGCCCCTGAGGAAGGACTATCTTAAGCTCACCCTTAAAACCACCTATTTGTCTATGAATTATGCAGAATAAAAGCCACCCTGAGGTATATAACACGAATTTTCACCCGATGATGGCAAATAAATTTGCTTTTAGCAATTTGACGAAAGCATTAGGCAGTTTGTAACAACTGAATGTGCAACTCACAAGTTATAATTCAATGAGCGAGAATTAAAACATTTTCGGAATAGTAATTTGGACACTTTCGGAGAACGCTCATGCCGAGCGCGTAAAATATTATGCTTTTGATTGCAGTTGTCAAATTTGAGGAGCAGTTGCCGAATTGTGGAGCGTGTTTTTTTTTTCTCACCCTGATTAAGATGTTTGGTTGGGCAACTTAACCATCGATATTGAAGCCAAAGGTAATAAACTCCAAGAACTTTATTCCTGTGAAAAATAACACTTCACGCAATTTTTTTATCTCAGAGAATTCTCTTATGGGGTTCAGGATTGCTGAAAACAGTGGTAACTCGGTTTTCAAACTCTAGAAATTTAACATCATTTGTGACCGAATTCGTAAAGAAGGACCTTATCTCCCATGAGAAAATTCATTCACATTTTGCAAACGCACCGATAAAAAAAATCTGAAAATTTTGGCGTTAGTTTAACCAAATATCTTAAAAATTGAAGAAGATATTAATGATGAATCTGGAAAAAAATCCTTAGGTTTTAGAAAAACTTGGTTTAAGTGTTTGCCTGAAGTTGAGAGCAATTTTTCCCGGTAAAATAGGGCCCCTTTTCCTAGAATCGATCTCATTAGAATTCATGAGAAATGTTAACAATGTCATAAGATTTCACCATCTCTAAAATTTGATACAATTTCACGGAGCATCATTCATTGTTAAGAAGCTTTGAGATTAACAAGATTGCATTTTGCAAAAAGGAACCAGGAGCATTGCAATTGTGCTAAGATTATGCAAATTCATCTTTTGCAGTAAAATAACTGAAATCGTGAAAAAATACGAAATTTTCATGGTAATATTTGTCTTAGATTCACAGTTTCCAGAGAGTAAAATTGAAACTTTCAATGGATAATCCGTTTTTTTTTTTCAAGACAAAAGAAGTTGCACAATCTTAGCAAAATTGCACTGCTAGTGGCTCCTTTTTGGAAAATGCCAACTTGTACTCAGCGCCAAAAATTAAAGATAAAAAATCATAACTTTATGAAATAATTGGATCGCATTTGCTATAGTTTTTTCTTTCATATTGTTAAAACATGGACAAAACATTCCTCGAAAATGATAGAAGATCTCAGAAAATTTCAATCAAAAAGACAATTAAGTTAGCATCCATCAAGACACGATGAAACGCCTCTTTGGGTAACATTTTGAAAAAAGGAACCACACGCCTTCCAACGTCGCTAAGATTGTGCAACAATTTTCACCTTGCAAAAAGAAACTGATCATCTAAACAAGTTTTACCTTTACTCCCAATGAACTATGAATTTAAGACGAAAATTACCCTTGTAATTTTATTTTCTTCATAATTTCTGTAATTTTCTACAAAGAATTGAAGTTGCATAATCTTAGCAACATTGGAATGCTCTTGGTTCCTTTCTGCAAAATGCAATCCATTTGACGTTTCGCCAGGAAGCACTCACTTTTCGCGAGAAAATGCAGCAACACTGGTCATAGATACGCATTACGATGGTGTAATCAAGGCGTTGTGAAAGTCAGGAGCATATTAAAACCCTCGGGAAAAGTGGGTATGCGAATGGACGCGCTCGTGAAACTGCGAGAGGAAAAAGTTTCCGAGCAAACAAAGGGCGGCGCGAGCACGCAATTAAAGTTCATTAGTCGCCTATTTTTCGAAATGAAAAGCCGGAACTAAACGATTTTATGGGAGTGAAATATTTTCCTGGAGAGCCCCGCCGCGCGCTGCCCCGCGCCAGTCGTCCTCAAGAGTGAGTCGTTAAAGTCAAAGGACACCAACGGCTCGCGCTCTATGGACCAGTGCGTTGCCACGCTTAACATCGTCATCACAGCTTCCGTGCTACACTGAAAAAAAAGATTGGTAGAATTTACCGTTCCTTCACGCTGAATTTCACACAGCGTTACTTTAGAGTCAATTCTGCCAGCAGAAAGGTGAACGTTACTATATACTGGTACAGGTAACCATTCCTCTGAGGAATCGACTTGAGGATTGGTAGAATTTACCATTCCTTCACGATGTATTTCACACAGCGTTAATTTAGAGTCAATTCTGCCAGCAGAAAGGTGAACGTTACTATATACTGATACAGGTAACCAACCATTCCTCTGACAGAAAACTTGAAGATTGGTAGATTTTACCATTCCTTCACGCTGTGTGAAATACAGGCTGAAGAAATGGTAAATTCTACCGATCTTTTTTTTCAGAGAAGATCGTGCAGGGAGTGCAAAAATGAAAGTTTAAAGAAATAGGCCTAGGTACTAGCGTTCGAGTGGAAAAATGTATGCAAATAATTCTCTGTTTTTTTTTTTTTTTTTTTTTTAATTGTCAATAATCATTTAAAAAAACTCCGAAAAATAGTTCGTATGATTATAAATGAAAAATCTGCACGAAATTTTTTATTGCTGTATCTAATAGTGCTTGACGAGCTAGGTTTGCAATATTATTCATTTTTTCGTTATTTTATTTATTATGGGAAATCGTAGGCAAATAGATTTTAAATTGAGAAAGTCCGTCATTTCCCATTTAAACTCGTGCATTTTAGAAGATTAGGGTATTTATTGTTTAATTTCGGAACCGAAGATGTAATCATACTCAGTACCTATGCTCCGTCGTTTCTTATTAAACATTTTATTTTCTTTGCAGTTCACAAAATTTCGGATTTTAATATAAAAGAAACTCACTTGCACGTTCCTTACACACTGAGAAAAAACTATGGTTTATAAACCTATTAGAGGTAAATATGGAACACCTATAATAGTCGTAAATAAACTAATGATTCTCGGTCTGTGAACCATACTAAGGTCTCTGTACCTAATTAAGGTACCCCGTACCATAACTAAGGTATATGTGCTATTATTATATGTAGAGGTACTACTATTAGTGGTGTTCCATATTTACCTCTAATAGGTTTATAAGCCATAGTTTTTTCTCAGTGCACCGGTCGGACGCGTTACGGTCTCATAGCGAGACCATCATCAGCGACTCAGATGTGCTCAGTGTCGCTGATGATGGTCTCGCAATGAGACCGAAGCGTGTCCGACCGGTATAAGGAACAGGCAAGCGAGTTTCTTTTAAATTAAATTACAAGTTCTTGTGTGACCCGGACATTAAACATAAAATTTCAGATGCCTGCAAAGTCCCTATTGACGGTAGGTAATGGACCAGAACTTCCGTGCTGAGGAAGAACATAAGCTTACAGATGTTGCTTCTCTTTTCACGAATCACGAAATACCAAGCGAGCTATATTTTCCTTCAATTATCCGAGTAGGCAAAAACACGACATCGAGGTTGATATAGTTGTATCTCCGTCAAAGTTTGATAGTTCAATATTTTCATGCCCCAGTTCACGAATTGGGCAATTACACAAATTGAGTGTGAGCGTTTTTTTCATTATTTGCCCAATGCGTGAATTGGGCGATTTTTTCCAGCCCCAATTCATGAAATGGGCAATTTTGGTGCCAATTCACAATTTGGGCAACAACATTGCCCATTTCATGAAATGAGCAAAAATCTGCCCAATGCATGAACTGGGCAATTACACGATCTGTGCGTAACATATGCATCTTACTTCTTGTACCAAGGCCGAGGGTGACATGCAGTATGGAATAAGTAACTTGGTTTCGTAACGTGATGAGAATCATAAGGGATTATGCTTGCTAATTTTGTAAAATCATCCTCTTATTCAATACGTTAAAAAGTTTATAAAAAATTACCAAAAAATTGTCATTTTGAGTAACACTTAAAAGAGTCGAATTTAGTCGGATCCTCGGTAGTCCAATATTTAGATCATTTTTGTCGAACTTTAGTTAAAGAACGAGGCTTTTAGATGCGACGATCGCGAGATCATTGGAGATCCTTTCGTACCCCAGATGATCATTTGGACACCATGGAAATGTTTTCTTTTTACTGATGGAATCACTGTGCTATTATTTCTCTAGGCATGAGAGATGTACTTTGTACAAAAGGACCTTTCCGATCAAACATCATACATATGTCGCAGGCAATTAATGAAATCAGGCATTTTGTCAAATGCCTAGGCAGATAGTCAAATTTTAACAGTCTACAAAATTTTGTGAATTTATGGCGAAGAGCTCATGATTTTTTCTATTTTTGGACAAATAACCCATCAAACCTACGAACTTTTTCTGTCTCTTCCTCTTCAATTCCATCTCATATTTTCAAATGTTGAAATTCCGAAACTTCCGTATTTAATGATATGCTGAAAATTTCAATACCAGTGTCTGTCCAGGAGCAGAGAATCGTTTAAAATACTATTGTGTAATGTAAATTTTTACTGAGAATTTTTTTTTGCAAGAGCAATGAATTATTTTGTCTGAAATTAGGAAAAGAATAAATATTTCAACCTTCGTTAGAATATTTGACTATTTGCCTAGACATTTGATAAAATGCCTGATTTTACTATTTGCCTGCGACACATACATATTAACCAAAAGTCTCTAAAATTGTGCAGCGCTTTCTTTTTTTTACAGGCATCCAAAGGAATCTACTGTACAAACTTTTGTGTCAAAATATATATTTGGAATAATAAGGAGCACTTTGAAACAATGCGCAAAACAGATCATGAATCGTTGGTAAAACTACCAAACTACGTATCTCAAGTTAAGACGTTGGAACCTACCTGCCATTCTTTATTTCTTCAGTTAACGTTGTTCAGTTAATGTCAATTCGTAAAAACATCAGTGATTTTTTTTTCTCTGTGCAAAAAATATTCTGTAAAAACCTCAAGGAATTACGTTGATTACTTGGATCACATTAGCAAAAAAGAACAAGCGAAATTACAGTCTATTCAAAATCGTGCAACTTTTTCTTATTTTTTAAAAATACTTAGTATGATTACGAAATTAAAATGTACACAATTATTTTCCTTTAAAATTAACAATTTTTGGTGGGAAGTGAAAACTATTTGCTATTCTGGAGGATTTTAAAGATGATTATAAAGAAGCAACATTTTTACAACACTGTAATCGCGCTGGTTCACTGGGGGGAAAAAAAACACATTGGATCTAGAGTCCAGACTTTTGAAAACATTGACAAGAAAAAATACTCTTGATTCAATCAGATTTTTGCTTAAATCAAAAGGAAATCCGCTCAAATTAAGAGACTTGGTTCTTGATTTAAGCAAAAATCCGATTGAATCAAGAGTATTTTTTCTTGTCGATGTTTTTAAGAGTCTGGACGCTAGATACAATGTGTTTTTTTTTTTCCAGTGTTTCTTTTTGCTGAATGCGATCCACTTATCCCGCAAATAAATTAAACGAAAGCGGAGATTTCGAACACCGAAAACGATATTTGTGATTTCGGAGTTTCACCGTCGATATAGTTTTTTTCAAGCAAATTATTTCAAAAGACGCACCATCTTAACAACGTTGACATGGGTATCCGCTGTTTGGTCAAAAGAGCCCTTATATCCTCGCTCCTCTGAGGCTCTGACGTGAGGTCATACTTCAACTGGACGTATTTCTGCCAAACGGAACTGTGTGCATTATGACGTGACCCCTGGTATGCACATATTCTTATGGCTTCAGGGCTCATGTCCTAATGTACATAGTTCCGTTTGACAGAAATAAGTCCAATTTCCAGGTGTATCCTGTTCTCCGTATGGCTCTATGCATTTCGGAGCGCGTGTGTGAACAGATATACTGCCGTGCTTAGGAAAAACACGGCATGAGCATTCGAGCGTTGCCAAATTTCCTCCGGTAAAATTTTTATTATTGAGGAAAATTATGAATAGTTTTTCCTTGAAATTTCAAGAGCTTTAGGCGAAGTTGCGAACAAAATTATCTAAACATTCGAGAAGAAAAAATTGATAAGTTGACCGAGATATTGAAGCACTGTGTGACGAAATGGTATATCTTGGTTGCGGTGTCTCAGGATCTCTCTTTGACGTTTCATTCGCTATAACTAAAGGAAATCTATGGAATTCGTTAAAACTAGGGCTGACCAACTAGGGCTAGTTGCGTGACCAAACCGAACCTAACTTACAAAGAAATAGCTTATTCAGAAAAGTGGTACAGATGCTCCGCGCGATTTGGACTAACGCCTTCAGTCCATCCTGATACCGCACGCTTTGCCGCAGAGTTAGTTTAGTTGCGTGACCAAACCGAACGTTTAAATTAAAAAGATTGAGCTCATCTTTCATCTCTGAGTTGATTTTAGGAACTTTGAATAGATAACGTAGTGTATTCAACGTAAGCTGTAAGGAGAAATACTCAATTCAGGGTTGCCACAGAATTTCGCAAATGAAATTCCCTGACAATTTCCTGATTTCCCTGATACACTTTGGTGAAATTCTCTGACAATTGAAGATGTGACGGATAGATAAGAAGGCATATTTGAAAATAGTTTTCCGGCGGAATTTGTTGTTCAAAATCTCAAACCCATTCTAGAAAGCAAATGAAGGTGATTTAACAAAACCCTGACATTTTCATCCTTTTCCTTGACATTTCCCGGTTTTCCCTGCCTGTGGCAACCCTGTAAAACATTTACTGATTTTTTTTTTTTTTATGATTGTACAATGCTATAAACTAAAAATTTCAGAAAATTCACCCAGTAGCTCCCTCTATCAAGTATAGTTTAAAAGTGGGGATTCTGTAACACCACAACCAAGAATTGCCCTTTTTGCACCCAACGCCTCAATTTGTATTTTATGAAAGGAAATTTGGCAACATCTGAAGGTTGATACGACGTTTTTCCTAAGCACGGCAGTTAGGTAGACGACCTTACTTCAGAGGGGCGACGATATGTACTACCATGCGAGGGGAAAAACCCTTCGAAAACACACCAGAATAAAATATCAGCATCTTCCGCACCCAACGCCTCAATTTGTATTTTATGAAAGGAAATTTGGCAACATCTGAAGGTTGATACGACGTTTTTCCTGAGTACGGCAGTAAGGTATACGCCCTTACGTGGGAGGGGCGACGATATGTGATATTATGAGAGGGGAAAAACCCTTTGAAAACAAACCGGAATAAAATATCAGCATCCTCCGCACCCAACGCCTAAATTTGTATTTTAAACTGGAAAAAAACACATTGGATCTGGAGTCCAGACTCTTGAGAACATTGACAAGAAAACTACTCTTGATTCAGTCGTATTTTTGCTTGAATCAAAAGGAAATCCGCTTAAATTAAGAGGCTTGGTTCTTGATTTAAGCTAGATTCTGATTGAATCAAGAGTACTTTTTCTTGTCTATGTTTTTAAGAGTCTGGACTCTAGATCCAATGTGTTTTTTTTTCAGTGTATGTAAGGAAATTTGGCAACATCTGAAGGTTGATACGACATTTTTCCTAAGCACGGCAGTAAGGTATACGCCCTTACGTTGGAGGGGCGACGATATGTGATATTATGAGAGGGGAAAAACCCTTTGAAAATAAAGCGGAATAAAATATCAGCATCTTGCTTGCCTATGAAACTTGACTGCCGATCCTGTTAAGTTAAAATCTCATTTTTCTTCGATGCTCTTTGATGTCCCGTCCCCGATTACCCCGGAGCCTGCGACGGTGGTTCACGAGCCGGGATCTGAATTAATAAACATTTTAAGAAAGTTGCGACGAGCCACGGTGCGACACGGCACGGTGACGCAGAGAAAGGAAGGGGGTGGAGTGGGGTGGAGGGGAGGAGGGGAGGAGGGGTCACGGGGAGTCTAATTAGCATCCGCAGCATCAGACTGCAGTGTGCGTCTCAGCCCAGTTGCCAATTTTCCGCGGAAAATTTTATTTTTCCAGCACGAGGAAATTTAACTCGAGAAATTCGACTGGGTTAACATAAAATGCAAGACATTAAATTTTATTTTATTTAGTCTAAAATTTTAGTAAACTGGTTACTTTTGATACAGTTAGAAGCTATATTTTATGAAGTTTTTATTTACCAAAATTATTAAATCTTATTTATCTCTATACTGAAAAGATAGTGTTTTATTCTTAAACCTCGAGTTTTTCTGTCCGGCTGCCGGAGAAATCAGTAACGCATAAATTTTCAAAATTTTAAACAGAGTTACCCTCAAAATTTGATAGATCCAATGGAGAATTTGCATGCAAATTGTTTTTGCTTCACCTGAGAGTGTGCTTAAAGAGCTGATTTTGCAGTATTTTTTATAAAATTTTTCTCAAATGGGAAGTAGTATAAAAATAAATTTAAAGGTGAAAAAATACACCGCCTAGTGACGTCATGTAGCAATATTACCCATTTAAATGCACGTATTTTAGCAAATTAGATCATTTTGTCATATCTCCTCCAATAATTGGACGTATTTCTATCAAACGTAACTATGTGCATTAAGACATGAGCCCTGAGACCCATAAGAATACACGCATAACAGAGCTCACGTCATAATGCACATAGTTCCGTTTGATAGAAATACGTACAATTGTCCAATTTATGCACCAAGGGCTTCCTCGTGTTCAGTTCACTCATTCTTTTCTACTGAAGCACGAAATTTATCAAATTTCAGACACCTGCAAATTCTCCATAAAGGTGGATCTCCAGGTTTGCGCAATGCATTCTTTGTATGGTGGACATACTCCAAATTCTAAGCAATAGGTAGTTGAGATTTATACATGGAAATAGCTCTAATAATTGAACGATTTATAATATAAGAAAATAGGATACCATAGGGCAAAAAAAAAGAAGAAGAAAAAAAACGTCTAACCCCGATTCATCGCTCTTCTGGCGTTAGGGCATACCTTGATTTCCGCATGAGCCACAGAAAACATGAATTCGTATGTAAAACACTTTAATCATCATAGAAATAAGTAATTATCCAGTTATTACTTTTATATACGTTTATTTACATACATTAAGATAATTGTACATATTTCCTCCTAGGAAGGTTACAACAAATAAACTCTTAAAAAAAAAAAAAAAAAAAAAAAAAAAAAAAAAAAAAAAAAAAAAAAAAAGTAATACGAGGCTCACGTGGGAATTGAGATTCGTATTTACATCAGAGGATAACAAGACAGACCTTGTTATCCTTCTCGTTATCACAAACAGGAGTCTGAGGGGTCTTTTGATTTTTTTTTTATCTTTATATATTCGTTTCCTGGTCGATATGAAAGTTGAAAGCACCCTGAAACGTCGCCGACATTCTGCTTGTTTTTAGCCTTGGTTTCCCATTTTCTTATGTTTTGTTTGAGGGGGTGGATTATGTTAGAAAAATCGGAATTTCATCTTCAAGATTAATAATCAAGAATGCTGCACGGTGCGAGATAATTTCAAAATTGCCTCCGGAGGTCATTCAAAAGCAAATGGACTCGACACAAATAGAGTACCTTTATATACAGAGTATGGTCATTTCTGTTCCGATTTTTCATTGGTCGCGTGTAAAAATAGGCTGACACGATGTTCCTAGGGCCGTACATAAACAAACAAGATGGCTGTTATCAGCAAGCAAGATTGAGGTTATGCACATCTTACATCCTCCTGTGATAAAGGTGAAAGGCGATTTAACAATGTTTTCATGTATTTTTCGTGTGCTATTCGTAGATATGCTAGTTTAAATTGTTACTGCCGCATAGTTGAGATTTTTGTGAAATTTAGCTTCTTATCGACGTTAAGGTGAGCCGCCATTTTGTTCGTTTATTCACGGCCCCAAGAGCATCATGAAGCCTAAAAACTCGTTGACCAATCAAAAAGCGGAACAGTTTTCCTGTAGTAAAAAGATACGAATGGCCATACTCTGTCTATAAAGGTACTCTAGACACAAAATCTCGCAGGCGATTTCGCTCTCAAAGTTGGCTGCGTCGAGCCGGGACATACAAAGAGGTACCGCATGAAAATCTCCCAATTTTCAGCGCTGCTGGACAAAGTTACTTTCTTGAAAAGTTGTGCTCTGCGGCTGAAGATCCCTAATTCCTTCGGTCACATGCGCTGAATATAATTAAACTTATGCAACGCGGCTAGGGCACGTCTCAGTGATTCCATGCCGCATTTGCTCATTCGTAGCGATTCCGCACATTGATGTCAGCTCGAGCTGGAAAATAATTAACGGGCTTGAAGGCCCCATAAGAGCACTTTTTGAAATGAAAATGAGATATAAATAGACAATCAATGAACCACTGTTAAAATATGCACTGTGAAGAGCTTGCGATTACAATCATTTTCAGCATCGAAAAGTGAGATTGACCTTTCTTCTCACCATTGAACTCTACGTAATGGACCACTAGATAAGGTACGAGTTTCAGCATTCTGATTCATGTTTCTTAACCAAAATTTTACGTAAAACACGATGCACACAACGAAAATTACCGAAATTAACTCCGTCCAAAGATATTTAATGAATCTTGATGCGTGAATTCAAACCACCCGCTCATGAAAACTCAATGGTCTACGTGATTCACATCGCGCGCTAAACATGATCATGACAGTCTCTGCAATATAAAAATCTGGCCACCTCAATCTTGACGCTTTGGCTCAGTTATAGCAAATTGCTAATAGTTGGAAAAACACATGGTGGGAAATGAACGGTTGCTCGATTGAGAAGCTTGCTGAAACCGTTGTAGTGGGCGATTCGACTCACGTAGAGCTTTGAGTTTCTTGTGAGCGGGCAGTTCAAATTCCTCGTAACCAATGTGAAATAAAAACGTTAATATCTTCGTTAGGAGTTGGTTTCAGTAATTTTCGTTGTGTGAATCGTTTTCTACGTGAAATTGTGGTTAAGAAACACGTATCAGATCGCTTAAATTCGTACCTTGTCTAGTGGTCCATTTTGAAACTTTAAACCAAAATCTATATGTGCTCCAAGGCCTCCTAATTTTGCATGTATAGTAACGCTTAGTTCCAGCGTTCCACCGGGCCTATTTTCATGATTTTTGCGGCTATCGACGGGGAATTATCTCTAGATGAACCGCTTCCACCAATGGAGCCATCCATTTTCTTTTTATCTCATATGTCTACCGCTCTGTCTATCGGTTTCAATTATTAGCCGCAGATGATGTTTCCAAATGATGAAAAAGCGCGAATTGACCCTCGACGCCCGGGATCAGGCACGAAAGCAAGTTGACTGCCAAAGTGTTGATATCTCAACATGGCTGCGACAGTGTCGACCGACGACAAGCGACCGGCGCGGCGCCGACCGGTGACCGACGAGTTGAGATCTCATTTATTTTGGTTTTCCCGGTCCGCGATACGGCCGAGCGGCTGAAAAACAGTCGAGACGATGTACTGAAATCGGACCAGAGCTGCAAAATTATACTTCGTTTTCTTAGAAAGTGAAATTTCATTTTACGCGATACTTTAACAATTTTCCGGGGGCAGCGTATGCAACTCGTAGCTATTCTGCCGTGTTACGGAAAAACGCCGTATGAACATTCGAGAGTTGCCAAAATTCCCAGGATAAAACATGTATTTTTTAAGTTAATTTATGCATATTGCTCCTTGGAATTAGCAGATACTTTAGATTAAATTGTCTAAAAAATTATCCGAAAATTTTGAGGAAAAATATCCAATAGATTCATTGAAAATTCGTATTTTATCGGAGGAAGTTTGGCAACGCCTAGAGGCTCATACGACGTTTTTCCCCAGCACGGCAGAATTGAGCGTATAATTTTGTACTTGAAGCAATACATATACATTTACATTAATTTTGTAATCAAGAAGTTATCCAAGGAGCCTCTGAATTAGGTCTACCCATATCTCTCCAATATTTATAACCCCTCCCCCATCCTTATTCACTCTGTAACACAAACTTAGCCTCCCTTCCATTTATAAATTAATAAGCTCTGCATGGACTCATTGAATTTTCCTATATTGATGAAGTTTCGACGGAAAGGTCCTACTTTCTTACAAATATCCTCAATATCCTCAACTGTATCGTTAGTTGAGGGGCGGTATGAGATGCAAGAGATAATAGGCTTTTGCAAGATCAAGGACATGAAAATAGATGTTTCTGCGGAACATTTTCGCAAAATACGCGTTTCTGGGCCTAGAAAAGTTCTAACCTGCTTTTTTGGCCAAAAAAACGATACTGAAAGTTGAAATTGTGAAGGAGAAAAAATTTTCGGCTTGAGATGCCATTCAACACGTCAGTCGTACGGTTCAAATCACGCACGGACAAACGATGTTATTCTAAAAAGGATAACCCATGGCAATGGACCACTAGATAAGGTACGAATTTCAGCATTCTGATACACGTTTCAAAACCAAAATTTCACGTAAAACACGATGCAAACAACGAAATTTACCGAAATGAACTCCTTACGAAGATATTTATTGATTCTTGATGCGTGAATTCAAACCACCCGCTCATGAAAACTCAATGCTCTACGTGATTCACATTGTGCGCTAAACGTTATCATTACAGTCTTTACGATATACAAATCTGGCAACCTCAATCTTGACACTTTGGCTCAGCCATAGAAAATTGCTTACAGTTTGAACAACACATGGTGGGAAATGAACATTGCTCGATTGAGAAGCTTGCTGAAACCGTTGTAGTGCTCTATTTGACTCACGTAGAGTTTTGAGTTTCTTGTGAGCGGGCAGTTCAAATTCCTCGTGACCTATGTGAAATAAAAACGTTAATATCTTCGTTAGGAGTTGGTTTCAGTCATTATCGTTGCTCGAATCGTGTTCTGCGTGAAATTTTGGTTAAGAAACATGTATCAGAATGCTTAAATTCGTACCTTGTCTAGTGGTCCATTCCATTATGAGTATGGCAGAGGGTCTGCAACGTCGCGAACCAAAATACGTGTTCCTGAAGTTTCACCGTCGATTTGAGTTAATTTAATTGAAGCCATGAGTGAAGTTCTAAACGAGTTTTAATGGGCTTGTTGCACCCGGGAGACACATCCAACCGAGACGACTTTTTACACTGAATCGCACGAAAGTCACATCTAGTATTTCAAAAATGTCTAAAATTAGTTACCTCCTTGACGCAAAGTTTACACGATCCGTAACACACATTTCCAGAGGTACCAAGTCCGCAATCACTTTTTATTTAAAAAAAATAGGAAAAAAAATGAGAAACAAGGCTGAAAACACATGAAAATCCGAGACGTTTCGGCCCAAAACTGAGCCATTTTCAGTCGGAAGAATAAAAATAAAATATAGAAATTCGAAAAAGAAACCTGCAGACTACATGATGGCCGAGAAAATCCAATTTTCCAAACTCCAATTTTTCGGATTTTCTCGACCATCATGTAGTCTGCAGGTATCTGTTTGGAATGTTTATACTTTATTTTTATTCTTCCGACTGAAAATGGCTCAGTTTTTGGCCGAAACGTCTCGGATTTTTATGTGTAAATTTCAGCCTTGTTTCCCGTTTTTTCTCCTACGTTTTTAATATCACCATTTCCATTGTCACGGGCTGCTGCTTTAAACATTTTAACCTACAATCGATTTTTATGGGTCCCCCCTTTTTTCTTTAAAAAAAAATAAAAGGTTTCTCATCTGCTACAGTTCCAACCCGATTCCAATCGATCCAATAAAATGCGCAAAGTATCATCATGCACTTTTGATGGAATGTCTCTTGTTTGTGAAACAAAATGCTCAGCACGTTCATCAGTCATCATTGTGCGAAGATTAGCGTCTCTCCTCAAAACGCTTTTTCTCGCTGTCACATTAAATGGATTAGCGAGCTCGCTATCATCGTTCTTAATGTCAACAAGGCGTTCGTCGGAGCAACGTGTCAACAACTGTTGACAACACATGGAGAGAAAGGAATCGCAGCTTCTGCTATGCGCATTTCTGAGTCTAACTGGGTGATTTTTGAAATTGATCGACAAAACTACATCGACAAAGGGTATAAAATGAAAATAAAGCAATCCTTTCAGTGGGTTGTGATGGACAAAGAGGGTAAGTAATAGACTAACGAGCGCCAACCCTGATAAAAATTGGCAGTAGAATCCGTGTTCCAAAATACCAGACCTACAGCCGGCTGTAAGATTTCCAATAGCTTCTATAGCCGGCTACACAATTTCTTATAGCCTTTTACAGCCGATGGCGATTAAGCAACAGCCAGGCGATAAAGTGTATGCTAAACGTTACTAATTACGGATGCTAGAACTTAGTGAGTTTTTGGAATACTGCTCTCTTTTTGGGCCGTAGTATCTTGATTTATTTTGCGAGGTAAGCTCCGTACTTTTGATGGATGCCTGCCATTACTAATATATTAGAGCGTCTTCAGTTTCCTATGATACTGTGCAATACCTCTGGTGTGAAATAGTTGCTTCAAGCGCCGTGGCAAGCTGCGGTGCGGCAGGTGGGCAGCCAGCGCGGAACGCGCATTGGCGCCTACAAACCTAACTGGGATACTTCACGCGTTGCGCAATGCGTGAAGTATCCCTGTTAGGTTTGTAGGCGCCAGTGCATCGCCGCTCCGCTTGGTGTTAGGCTCTAATATTTAATCTGGCGGAGTCAGCGTTATTCAACTCATGGTTTTGAAATGTTTGCTCATCCTGTATGGATTATTCTCGTTTTAATTGATGAAAAAAAAATACGTATTAAAGGAAAATATAATGTGTGTTTTGTAAATTAAGGTGGTTCCGTATATCAAACTTAATGATTTTCAAAGCACACGAATTTCTACACAATTTCTTATAGCCTTTTATAATCGATGGCGAAAATGCAACAGCCAGGCGTTAAAGTGTAAAGCCCGGCGATAGGAACTATAGCCCGGCTGCGTACTTTTTTATCGCTTCGTATAGCCCGGCTGTCGTATAGTCATGTAGCTAAGCTGTTGCAACTTCTATTGTCTTGGAAAAAAAACATGATCATCTATGAACGGTTTCTATTTTCTATTCTGCACCCTAAAAACTGTATATTTAAGACAGGACTCACCGTTTGGATTTCATATTTTTGTATGCTTTTAGTTCTTTTATCACAGAGGATGAATTTGCACGATCTCAGCAACATTGCAATGCTCTTGGTTCCTTCTTGCAAAATGCAATCCATTTTTAAATCGGAAAAATAACAAGCTCGAGCGATTTTCTTTTCTTTTTTATGACGATGGTAGGTAACGTGCTGACAGGCGGAACAGTGTGGATTATAACAGCTGACGTCACATGGGTGACGTAAATGTGGGAATTTGGCGTTGTGGCCGTGCTATGGGGCAACGAGGCGTGGTGCACAGACGGGTAATCACAGGGCGAAGTTCAAATTGAGGCTATTACGGGGATTTAAGCATTTTCCGGGTGGATTCGCCCATCGCCCGACCGTTATTCCACACTCCAAAGGATCATCCCACCAGCAGCTCCAAAAGTGAGACGTGTTGCGTCCCCGCCACCAGATGCTGCAGAGTGTCGCGTCCAATGGACCACCAGACGAGGTTCGAATTTCAGCGTACTCTCATATGGATCGCATTTAGCAGAAAGGAACCAGAGGAATTGCGATGATGCTAAGATTGTGCATTTTCACCCTTTGCAATAAAATTACTGAAACCATGCAAAAATATGAAATTTACATTGTAATTTTGTCTTAAATTTACAGTTTTTAGCTAGTAAAGTAGAAACTGTTAATTGATAATCAGGTTTTTCTTCCAAGACAAAAGAAGTTGCACAATCTTAGCAACATTGCAATGCTCCTGGTTCCTTTTTGCAAAATGCAATCCATATGGATCGCATTTAGCAAAAAGGAACCAGCACGATTACAGGGTTGTGAAAATGTTACTTGGATGGCATTTTGCAAAAAGGAACCAAGAGCATTCCAATATTGCTGAGATTGTGCAACTTACATTCCTTGCAATATAGTTACTGAAACTTTGCAAAAAGTTGAATCTACTATGGTAATTTTCGTACTTAATTTATAGTTAATTTGGAGTAAAGATGAAACTTGTTTAGATGATCAATAATTCATATGGATCACATTTAGCAAGAAGGAACCAGCACGATTACAGGGTTGTGAAAATGTTACTTGGATGGCATTTTGCAAAAAGGAACCAAGAGCATTCCAATATTGCTGAGATTGTGCAACTTACATTCCTTGCAATATAGTTACTGAAACTTTGCAAAAAGTTGAATCTACTATGGTAATTTTCGTATTGAATTTATGGCTAATTGGGAGTGAAGATAAAACTTGTTTAGATGATCAGTTTAAATGGATCACATTTAGCAAGAGGGAACCAACGCGATTACAGTGTTTTCAAAATCGTGCAATTTCCTATTTTCTACTAAAAATACTTAAAATATGTACAGTATTGAAATTCACACGATTATTTTCATTTAAAATTAACAATATTTTGGTGGGAAGCAAAAACGATTTGCTATTTAGGGAGATTTCTTAGATAATTCTGAAGAAGCAACTTTTTTACAACACTGTAATCGCGCTGGTTCCTTTCTACTAAATGCGATCCATATTTGCAAGGTAAAATAGTTGCGCAATTTTAGCGACATTGGAATACTTGTGGTTCCTTTTTGCAAAATGCAATCCAATTATCTAAAAAATCTCCTAGAATAGCAAATATTTTTTGCTTCCCAAAAAAACATTTTCAATTATAAATTATATTCATAATTTATTGGGTAAACTGTATTATTGTACATATAATTGAGTATTTTTTAAAAGAAAAGAAGAAGTTGCACAATTTTGAAAACACTGTAATCGCACTGGTTCCTTATTTCGATCTCTATGAGTTTCCCTGAATTACTCATGGATCGCACTTATCAAAAAGGAACCGGCGGAGCCGGTTTGTGCAGATTTTTTTTTTGCAAATTTTAAGGAACTGGTCCTTACTACGCAGAAAATTCACTGAAATTTGCGCGAAAATCCGCACAACCGTTTTCATGTAAAAAATTAAATTTCCCGATTATACTTGGCAATAGCTGATAAGGCTTGATTCTTTTCTGCCAATATATTGTATCTATCCAACAGCATTGAACCCGGGGAAAAATGCAAACAATCAGCCACACAGTTCCGAACAATCGTTTTATTTATAGGTTCCGGCGCGGAGTTTGGCTTGGTGTTTTGGCTTGGGAGCTCCTGTCGCAAACTGCGGCGTCTTTATCCAGCCGAGTGCATGCATTGAGTGCGCGATGAGGCGGAAGGGATGTGTTAATTCCGAGATCCCGCATGTTGGGGGGGATGACGGGGGGCTGGGGCTGTGGGGGGAGGTTGTCACGTGCACCCAGGACGGATCGCGTCGGGGCTAATTAGGGACCCGGCAACAAAAGTAGTTTGCGAATCTGGGATTCGGTGCCCCGATCGTTGGATCGGAAGGGGGGGGGGGGTTTACGGGGGTTGATTGATTAATCGAGTTATTCACCGGGCGCCACGAGCAGGCGACGGTCCGTGAGTGGGACCCCCGACACCTAGCGGGACCCAGCCAGCGCCGACACGGGCCGTGGAACGGAACGGAACGCTCCTGCCGACGTGGATCGCGGAACGAAGTGGCAATTGACACACTGAACAATGACATCGTGGAGAAAAAAAGCTGGGAATGCTGGCCGCTGTACTGCCGTGCTAAGGGAAAACGCCGTGTAGGCATTCGAATGGTGCCGAATTGCCTCTCGGAAAATATTTATTTCTAAAGACTGTTGTGCATATTTTTCCTTGCAACTTTCGGAAACTTTAGATCAAACCACGAACAAAATTCTTCAAAAATTTGAATGAAAACAGTTTACAAATATTCCCGAAAATTCGAAATGTTTCGAAGGAAATTTGGCAACACCTGAAGGCACATACAGCGTTCTTCCTTAGTGCGGCAGTATGACCCTAGTGTGACTGTGAATGGGTATTAGGACGTATATCGTATCAGTGCCCCAGAGCCAAAAGGTACCCAACTCCTAGTTTCTCTTTGAGATATCAGTGGTTTGCGCGTAAACCTCATTGTTTCCAATGTAAGGCGCAATTTTTGAAACTCCGTTACTCATAATCGGCGCAAGAAAGAACTATCAAATTTTCCTCAAACACGGAACCGTTAATGGAGATTTTGAAAACGCCACTAACATAATTTCTCCAAGAATGAGAGTTGGGTACCTTTTGGCTCTGGGGTGCTGAAATGGACTACATTTTGCAATAAGGAACTACAATACAATGAAGTTCTTTTATGTGTGGGGGATTTGCGACTTCAGTACATTTTCTTGAGTAAAGTTTTGCGAAAAACACAATGTGCCACAGGTTTCTCAGAGACGAATTCCAAAGCTCAAAAAACAACTCTCAAATTAAAGGCCGTTTTGGAGAGGATATCCTATGCTATCCTGAGAATCCTCCTCTTTATCTAGTCAAACTATCCATACAAAGATAGGGAGCAAAAAATTGGAAGAGTTGCCGCGTTTTTAATTTGGGAGTGCCCAAACAACGTGGCATCCCTGATAATGTTTTCGCTCCCTATCTTTGCTCGGAGAGTTTGACTTGATATAGACGTGGACTCTCATGATAGCGTGGGATATCCCTCCAGTACGGCCTCATCTTTTAGGGTTTTTTTTTTTTGAATTTTGTAGTTTTTTTCAGAGAAAACCAGTGGCACCATCGTGTTTCACGCGAAATTTTTCAAAGGAATCAGTACTTTTATCGACTAATCCGGACACATGCGGGTGCTCCCTGCTGACTATTTTAAGAAACAACATATGCGTCATTAACTTCCCTGTGCAAATAGATGTTTTTACACACTGAAAAAAAAGATTGGTAGAATTTACCAATCCTTCACGTTGTGTATACAGCGTAATGAAATGGTAAATTCTATATACCAATATTTTTTTCATTAGGTACAGTAGCAAGTGAGTAAGTATGGGCTACATTTCTCGACAAAGAACCACCATTCCTGGCTAATTTTAAGAGCAACATAATGTGCGATAAGATCCTCCGATCATCAAATAGGTACCCTAAAGAGCCAGGATGACTTAATTGCAAAATGAAGGTCATTTCAGATAAGGATGCATAAGTGCGTTTTGCACCCGAAAACTGCCGGTTACAGCGATGTTAAATGGAATCCTCTGGGACCCTCGGATTTCCAAGGAGAACAAGAGGAGAATTTACGACGTTGTAGTCAAGAGTATTCTTACATATGGATGTGAAGTTTGGCAGCTGAAGGAGCGGACAAAGGGGATGCTAAGAGCAACGGAGATGGATTTCTGGAGGAGGTCTGCTGGAATTTCTAGGAGAGATCGGGTCCGCAATGAAAGAGTGCGTCAGATCATGGGAGTCGAAAATGACATCATATTCGACGTCATGACCAGACAGCTTGTCTGGTATGGTCATGTCAATATGACGGACGAAAGGCTGCCAAAGAAGTTGCTTGATTGGGTTCCTCCTGGAAGGAGACGAAGGGGACGCCCAGTGAAAGGGTGGCGACAGGGGATTTTAGAAGAAATGAGGGTTTGTCAACTCCCTGAAGGGCTTTGGGAGGATAGGGGACTTTGGCGGCTAGGGGTCGCAGAGCGCCAAAGAGTGCTATAAAAGCGACTTTATACATACATACAAACTGCCGGTTCAGTATTCATATCCCTACTTGTATCTCAACCCGAGAACGGTTAAGTTAAGTAGGTACGGGGCTTAACAAAGTTAGGTAATACAATTTTCTTGACCTACTCGTCTTAAATTTCCCATCATAACTCCAAAACGGTGGGTGTGAGGACCCGACAAAGTTGGGTAGCGGCAATTTTCTTGACAAACCTGTCTTTTTCTCCCATGCAAACTCATTTTTTATATAGTTTCTTCGAAGGGTCCTTATTTAACGGGCGAATATAGAGAGCTTTTCGCTTATCTAGAAAACTTGTATACGTTTCCCCCTGGTTTTTTTCAAGGAGTTTTGTACGCATTTCATACCATCCAAACATCTACGAATTTCGAGCAAAAACGTTCCTCATTTTTCTCAAGGTAAATATTTAATATCGAGAATAAGTTGAGCAACATTCGTATTTTGGCGTTTTTCTTCAGCACGGTAGTGTTGAGTGATACAGTTGCACTGGAAAAAAAAGTGACTTGATATGAACAGAAATATTCTTGATTTTGCCGTCAAGAGGAAATTTCTCTTGGAAGAAAATATACTTGCATTGCGAAAATATTTTTTTACATTCAGCAGAAAACGTGCTTCATTTAATCTCAATTCTTGACTCTAGAGGAAACATTCTTGACGTGAAATTCAGGCTCCTTATTTCCAGTGTGCCGCAAAAATTGTCACTGTGTACCATTCAACGAAAGAAACCCATTTTTCTTAGACGAGAAGAGATTTGTTCGTTGAAAGCAGTTGGCAGAGCTCCAAATGTATTCTCATAAAGAACACTTTTAGTGTCAACAGTTTGATTTAGATGAGCAATAGGTTATTTTATCTTTTATTTAATAGCACCTCATTATATCTTTTATTTAGTAGTACTTGAAGGAAAATGATGATGTGCATAACGTGTTTTGTTGGTTGGTTCTTTTCTGTGCATCGAAATAGGAGCACATAAAATGAACCTGCTGCAAGACGACACTTTTTTTGGAACTGAGTCGATTTTAAACTGAATGGTTTGATGGGGTGATAGATTTTTTATCCAAAAATCGCAGATCAATCGCTTCATATCAAAGCAAGATACATCGTAGCCGATCGGCTATCGATAATATCCCATTTTAGGCTGCTGTAAAGAATCGATTATCAAGGTATCGATCCTCCTGATAATCGGACGTTTTCCATAGGTTTAAATGGCCGATCAATCGCTTCATCTTAAAGCTCGACACATGTTGAAGAAGCAAGAATAATTGGCTACCGATATTTTCCCATTTTTAGGTATACTATAAGAAATCGATCATGACGGTATCGATATCGGATCGATCCTTTTCGATGGGTTTAAATGGCAGACGAATCGATTCATCTGAAAGCACGAAACATAGTAGTGAAGCCTGAATCATCGGATATTTTCGCACTTGAAACTATGGTAAAGAATCGATTTTAAGTTATATCTTGATAATGGACCACTTGACAAGTACGAATTTCAGCATTCTGATACATGTTTCTTAACTAAATTTCAAGTAAATAGAAGGCACAACGAAAATTACCGAAATCAACTCTTTCCAAGAAATTGAATGATTCGTGATGCGTGAATTCAAACCCCCGCTCATGAAAATCAATCTTCGTGATTCACATGTGCGCTGAACGTTATCATGACAGTCTCTGCATATTAAATCTGGCAATCTCAATCTTGACGCTTTGGCTCAGCTGTAGCAAATTGCTTGTAGTTAGATAACACATGATGGGAATGAACATTACTCGATGAGAAAGCTTGTTCGAAACCGTGGTAGTGCGCGATTCGACTCACTAGAGCTTTGAGTTTCTTGTCAGCGGCAGTTCAAATTCTCGTAACCAATGTGAATAAAACGTTAATATCTTCGTTGGAGTTTGTTTCATTAGTTTTCTTTGCGCGAATCGTGCTCTACGTGAAATTCTGGTTAAGAACATTACAGATGCTAAATCGTACCTTGTCTAGTGGTCCATTGATCCATTTCCGAAGGTATAATTTGCAGATCAATAGAGTTATTTTCGAGCACGGCACATGGTAGCGAAACGTAGCTATCGATATATTGCCATTTGAAGCCATGGTGAAGAGTCGATTATTAAGTAATATCTTGA
Source organism: Bemisia tabaci (assembly GCF_918797505.1). Lineage (NCBI taxonomy): Eukaryota > Metazoa > Arthropoda > Insecta > Hemiptera > Aleyrodidae > Bemisia > Bemisia tabaci. The sequence continues at coordinate 38,332,457 of NC_092802.1, read as the reverse complement.
TAGTTGATCCTTTTCCAAAGGTATAATTCGCAGATCAATAGAGTTATTTTCGAGCACGGCACACGACGACGAAGCGTGGCTATCGATATATTGCCATTTGAAGCTATGGTAAAGAATCGACTATTAAGTTATGTCTTGGTAATCGATCCTTTCCCACGGGTTTAAAGGGCAAAATAATCGATTCATCGGAAAGCACGACACGACACGGAGATGCACGGCTGAAAAGTTGCGCCTCCCGCGGGATGACGGTGCAATTAAGTCGGGTTTACTCACCGCAACGGAAACTAAATCGTGCAGTCTTAATCAACTGACAAGATGACGGCGCGGCGCGGCGGCGGAGAGAAGTTTACACTACTTTTCATTTTCCGCCTGCGCCAGTGGCGTGGCGTGAATGATCGATTATCGATATCTCGCCATTTGAAACTATGGTAAAGAATCGATTACTAGGGTGTTCGCTGCGAACACCCTGATAATCGATTTTTTTTCATAGGTTTGAGTGGCATATCTATCGATATATCGCAAAGCACGCCACGCCACTGGCCCGGCCGGGTCCCTCTCCGCGGGTGACGACCGAATCTCATTTTCGAAACCGAACTCGAGTCTTAAAATACATTAAACCCTTAATCAACCAACGGACAAATTGAATGTGACCACTAGACAAGTGCACATTTCAGCATTTGATACATGTGTCGTATCCAAATTTCACGTAAAACACGATGCGCACAACGAAAATTACCGAAATCAACTCCTTACGAAGATATTCAATGATTCTTGATGCGTGAATTCAAACCACCCGCTCATGAAAACTCAATGCTCTACGTGATTCACATCGCGCGCTAAACGTTTATCATGACAGTCTCTGCGATATAAAAATCTGGCAACCTCAATCTTGACGCTTTGGCTCAGCTATAGCAAATTGCTTATAGTTTGAACAACACATGGTGGGAAATGAACATTGCTCGATTGAGAAGATTGCTGAAACCGTTGTAGTGCGCGATTTGACTCACGTAGAGCTTTGAGTTTCTGTGAGCGGCAGTTCAAATTCCTTGTAACAATGTGAGATAAAATGTTAATACTCCGTAGGATTGTTTCAGTAATTTCGTTGCGCGAATCTGTTCTACGTGAAATTCTCGTTAGAACATGTATAAAATGCTAAATTCGTACCTGTTACGTGTCCATTGTTGAATGCGAAACATCGCCTTTGGAGAGAGAGAGAGCGATCTTTTCGGGAACCTGGAATTAGGCTCGGACGAAAGTTCTCACAGAAACGTAGCTTGCGCTTCAGGTTTCGGTTGCGTTGTTGACGTCATCAGATAATCGGAGATTAGTGATTTTATATCATTGGAGGAACTTAATTGGACGCATTCCAATCAAAAGCAACTATATTCACTCTGACATGAGCTCTGAAATCCATAGAGGAGCAAGTATGACAAGCCTAGTGCCACAATGAATTTAGTTCCTTTTGATGTAAATGCGTCTTTCGGAATGGGCTTTTTGATGGAAGGCTCATTGGCAGATCCAGCAAATTGGCGACATTGTTTTTCTCCGTTTGAATCTATAGACATGTATCGATACTTGGAGGGGCCAGGTGCTCCGACGAGAATCGATTATTTAACATAGGTTTAAATGGAAGGAATCTGGAACAAAAATTTCTGGTTTACTCAAGGAACAACGCATTGGCCATCGAATCCCTATGCAAATGGGTGATTTTATGAATTAGCCAGTAATAGCAATTGCAAACTGCGGTCCAATGGGTAATATTCTACAATTTTATGAAAAAAAGTGCCTTCGTTCAATATAACTTTCAGCTTGGACGTTAAACTGAACATTAGCTTAAAACCTAATACTTAATAGGACATTGGTTCTATCGGTGGCGCACCAAAGTCGGTGCGAGAGAAGTGACGTCATCATTTTTAAGTGCGCCGCAAGTTAGTAATGGTGCCACCAAGCTCATGCCCTGAAGTTGGAAAGGGATCTCGGTGTTGTGAAAGAAAATGCCTTGGCTGAAAAAATTCCTCCGGTCCCGATAAAAGAATGTCTCTTCGCCCGTAAAAAAGCATGACTTACGCCGTAACCGTGGTGGCACAATGGAGGCTAGTTAGGCAATTTTCGTTTACTGCCGTAAGAACGAAACGCCATCGCGGACGGTAATTTTTTTCCGGCGAGCTTGCCAAATAGACCGCATTTTGCATAATGAGCAACTACAATTTCAGACTCATCCATAAAAGCACCTACCTGCGTAGGAAAACTTGTGGCACAAATACTGTTTCTGACATGAGCTAGAAATTGTAGTTCCAGATTTTGAAATGCAGTCCACGCGGTCTTCACTATCGTCGACAGTCGTCCGAATGGGATTTCGCCTTCAATTATCCGGGTAGGCAAGTTGGCCTCCGTCGAGTTCGAATAGTGGTATCATCGCCTTTGCATACGGTATGGCCCGACGCGGCACGTATGAACGTGCTTTCATTTTGACTTCTTGTTGCAATAATTAGGAATTATTTCTCTGGATATCGATGATGAAACCACGCATCTCGGTTTGCAGCGTTGCAGACTTCCTATCATACTTAATTTCTTAAACGGGCAACGACAAATTATGAGCCAGAAATTGTAGTTTTGTTTTTTTTTTTTTTGTGGAAAATGTTGTCTAATTAAATGCTTGTAGATATGTTTTACGTCAATGTTTTTTCACAAAGTTTACGTCTCAAATGGTTCCGAAGGACCCACTCACAGCACTTTTACTGTTACGTTTGGTTACAGTATGAAATTCGAAGCAGAACAATGAAAATACCTGATTTTATGCCGATTTCGGCCTTCGTTTCGAGGCCGAAAAAGCTAGTATTGCATAAAATCAAAAATATTATAAAAATAAATTCGTCAACTACAAAATATCTAACAAATTTTCGGATTACGGAATTGATCAAATTTTGGCCCTTTTGTGACGAAATATTTATTTTTGAGGAAAATAATGAGTACGTTGCAGAACATGTTTAGATACGGTCGAGTAACATGTAAATAAAATTCGGTGACAAATTCTAAGAAAGAACAAAAAATGTGGGTTTTATCTCATGATATCAGACATTTTAAGTGTTCACACGGGGTTTTTCTTTATTGCAGCGGTATAACGGACACTTGTCGCCGCACAATTGATCGAGTCAATAAGAGAAGTCAAACTTTGGAAAATTTAAACGCTATTACTTTAAACTCCGTCTACACAAGACTTAGGAGTTCGAAAAGTGGTTCCATTGGTTTTTTCGTAAATTTTTTTTCAAGGATCACCCCTTATAGTTTAAAATTTGACGAAATGAACATAAAAATTTGCAGTTTTAGTCAGAAAATTCATGTCCGACCTCTCTAATTGACTCGATCCACTGTGCGCTGCTCGTATCATTTTACGATTTTCAAGGTTTTACGGCTCCATAAAGACGTGCGCCTCCATTCGATTAATCGAGTCACCTCAATCGATAAAACCCTATCTCGACATTGATAATTATCGATTGAAATATTTCGAAAACAATTCGACAATTGATTTGCACGTCGCATCGGCTTGTGCGATAGTGCAAATCTGCAGATTTAAAAAATGGACCACTAGACAAGGTACGAATTTAAGCAATCTGATACATGTTTCCTAACCAGAATTTTACGTAAAACACGATTCGCACAACGAAAATTACTGAACCTGAACCCAACTCCTAACTACGATATTAACGTTTTTATTTCACATTGGTTACGAGGAATTTGAACTGCCAGCTCACAAGAAACTCAAAGCTCTTCGTGAAACAAATCGCGCACTACAACGGTTTCAGCAAGCTTCTCAATCGAGCAACTTTCATTTCCCACCGTGTATTTTTCAAACTATAAGTAATTTGCTATAGCTGAGCCAAAGCGTCAAGATTGAGGTTGCCAGATTTTTTTATCGCAGAGACTGCCATGATAACGTTTAGCGCGGGTTGTGAATCACGCAGACCATTGAGTTTTCATGAGCGGGTGGTTTGAATTCACGCATCAAGAATCATTAAATATCTTTGGACGGAGTTAATTTCGGTAATTTTTGTTGTGCGTATCGTGTTCTACGTGAAATTTTAGTTACAAAACATGTATCAGAATGCTGAAATTCGTACCTTGTCTAGTGGTCCATTGAAGTTTGAAAATTGAATTTAATGGGATCGGTCTGGAAATTAACTCCAAACAAGATAAAGGCACTTAATATAAGCACTGACTAAACGGAAAAAATACAAAGGACGTCATTATTAGGGTGTCTACAAGTTATAAAAAACCAAAATTGAGACTTTAGGGGACTTTTAGGGGCCTTTTTTCAAGAAAATCGAGGACTTTTTTCTCCGAAACAGTAAAAGAAAGGGAGCTAAATAGAGCGTCGAAAGGCGTATTTTGTACGACTAATTTCACATGTCATGTTGAACCGATGAAAACATACGAAAAACCGAGCAACGCTTCAGTTTTTTTATTCTTGGTTATTCCGTGCCGCCGCGGCTGACGGGAAAAATTGAAAATGAAAATTCTGTCATGTTTTGGGGATCCGAGCAAGAAAATTGGGGACTGTCGAGGATATCGGGGACACCCTTCCAAAATCGGGGATAATTGGGGACATCGGGGACTTTTGGGGAAAGGTAGGCACCCTGATTATGTCTCATCTAATTTCCATTTCAACTATGCTATATTTACTTGTAACAACTGTAATGCTTACACTACTTGTATACTTGAACGTACACTGGAAAAAAAAAAAAACACACACACACACATTGGATCTAGAGTCCAGACTTTTAAAAACATCGACAAGAAAAAAAACTCTTGATTCAATCGGATTTTTGCTTAAATCAAGAACCAAGCATTTTAATTTGAGCGGATTTCCTTTTAATTTAAGCTTAAATCTGATTGAATCAAGAGTATTTTTTCTTGTCAATGTTTTCAAGAGTCTGGACTCAAGATCCAATGTGTTTTTTTTTCCAGTGTATAAACTTGTGCATGTATAACATATTTCGTTCAGGAGTTGATTACTGACCGCTCCTCACGCGAATTGTTTAAAGAGAAAACATGTGACGTTTTTATTTAGTTCAGACCTTGTATCGTGGCCCATGCATTGCTAACATACTGCAAGTGGCGGCGTGGAAGGATAAAGAGTAAAGGGGCTAGAAAAGTGAGTAAAAGTAGTAAAATAAGGAAATATAAAATTTTCTGAAAACACTGAATCACGTCAAGGATATCTCGAAGGCTCATTCGTTAGAACCCGCGGATATTAATTTTGCAAGAGCACGTTCTTCCCTCCGATACAAATAAATCACTGCCGAAGTAGAATAAATCGCCGTTTGTTTGTCAAAACCACGTAACTGCATTTTGGCGTGAGCCAGGTACAGACAGATCCTATATACAAAATAGAATTGGTCTCAAGGTAAAATCATGTTCTTTCGCCGGCACTTCGAGAGGCTGCAGGAGAGGAATGCAATCAATATTGCCGACGGTAAGCCAGCAGAAGGCATCTGAATTGTGCTGCACTCGACATAAGAGAACTCCAAGTGCTCTGAAAAACTTCTGGAGCATTGTATCCAGTGTTCGAAACTCACAGGCGCCAACGTGCCAGATGCGCCTAAAAAATCGGCCATGGTGCCTAAAAAATAAAGGCTCTGCGCCAATGTGGCCCCTAAAAATTGCCTCCTAAAAATCTGGATTTTCACAGGAAGTCGCTTAAAAAAGAAAACAAATCTATTTGAATTGAAAAGACTCAGAATTTTCAGCACTACAAGTGAAAGCTTTTTCTATTCTTCACGATTTCATCATTTGTGCTTTTGTCTTCCCCAAGTTACAGCTACTTACTAGTTCTGTTACGAAAACATCTTGCGTCTAACTTTTCACTAAGTGCGCCGTAATAAATAGGCAAAAAGTCAATTTGGCCCCTAAAAATCTTCAATGACGCCTAAAATCGGGCTTTATGCGCCAAGGCTCATCCTCACTCTCAAAGATGAGTTTCGGATCACTGGCTACACTGGAAAAAAAGTTCGGTCACATGAACTGTGAGTGTGGCGTTTCAAAACGGCCGTACTGTTTGGTGAAAACATTGGCTTCATCTGAAAGTGCTTAAAGAGCTGATTTTACAGTATTTTTTATAATTTTTTGTCCATAGTTCGGTTTGGATTGGAAGCTTCGTTGCATGATACGGTTCCTGAAGTAGAGAGTTCAGTTACACGAACTGAATAATACAGCCGATATAGAACACCGTACTGATGGTTCATAGAAGCGACCTTTTTTTTTCGGTGTGCACGGGGTATGTCCTTATTCGAACTTCTCAATGTTTTGCTGTTTCATCCTTGATGATGATTGGCTGAATCACAAAAGATTTTTGTTTCGCTTCGTTTTCGCGTAATTTACAGGTAGATAAGTGCTCACCTTGCTACTCAATATTTTGAAACCGACATAAAGCTGGGAAGGTATCACATGCAAAAGACATTGACCTAATGGAAATTGGTAGGCTAGTATGTTAAAATTAATACCAGTCAAGTGTATACTAGTAACGTAACATAAAAATTTAAACGCAATCGTGAGCGGATGCGTGAAAAGGGACTTCAGCTTCCGAGAAAAAATGTTCCTCGACTTTCTGCAAACTCTGAAACCATGGTTTTCTTCAACCTCAAATTTTTGGCCTCAGAACTTTAGAACTAATATCTCGTTCAGTTTTTGAAATTTCAGGATCAAACTTGTGCCAAAATGTCCACTTTTTTTCCTCCACGCCTCCAAAAGTTAAAGAGAACCGTTTCCCCGCAAGAGAAGGTCCCTTTGCACAGATCTGGTCACAATTGATGATCCTGTCACATGTACACGGAGAAAAAAACCTCGTGCGTGGGACCCGAAGTTTAGGTCATATAGATCTCTGAAGTTTTCAGATTGAGCATCTGAACACTTTAGATCTAGCTGTCGAGGTTCGGATCACACATCTGAAACTTCAGTTGTAATCTGAAGTATCAAATCAATCAAAATACAAATACAATCTGATGATTGTAATCTTTCATCTGAAGTACTTCAGATGTAAGAACCGAAGTTTTTCGGATGTGAAAACCGAAGTACTTCAGATGTAAGAACTGAAGTTTCAGATGTGTGATCCGAACCTTGACAGCTAAATCTAAAGTGTTCAGATGCTCAATCCAAAAACTTCAGAGATCCATATGACCTAAACTTCGGGTCCCACACACGAAGTTTCTTTCTCCGTGTACTTGTTTATGATCCGAGGAAACGTACAGGACATCTAAAAGAGTGAAAATTTTGAAAACAGCACGATCGTTTTACGGTCAGCACGCTAATGAATCGGTTAGCGATTCATTTTCAAACATTGCATTTGGTGCACAGATGATGCATTGAATGCTCATTAATCCCGAGTAGCTTTCAAAGCCCCAGCTTTCATCAAACGATATTGGAATTCAGTGAATTCTCGTGTAGAGAAAATTACGTGATCGCTGTTCGGTGTTTGGTGCGTGACAGTTGGAAATTTAAGTGACAAACAGGATTACTAATGCCTGTTGAGATTGAGCCACAGTCTCATTATTTCTGAGAGTCCTCAGTGTGTCAACAACGCTAATCGGCTTATGGAGAGTTAGAGCAAATGGACCAGGGATGAGACGTGAATGATCGATAATTCCCTATTTGAAGATATGTTAAATAATCGATCATTAAGGTGTTCGTTGCAAACACTCTGTTGATCGATCCTTTTCAGTGGCGTGGCGTGAATTGCGATATATCGATTGTTATGTCATTTAAACCTATGGTAAAGAATCGATTATTAAGGTGTTCGCTGCGAACACCCTGCTTATCGATCCTTTTCCACACGTTTAAATGGCATAACAATCGATATATCGCAAAACACGCCACGCCACTGATCCTTTTTCATAAGTTTAAATGGCAGATCATTTGTCCCATTTGCCCGATGATTTGTGGGAGGATCGATTCCGATGGCGATTTGGAGTCGCAGAGCGCTCTAGTGCGCTGAGTTAGCGGCTTGATATGTATGTATGTAAATGGCAGATCAATCGGTGAATCGCAAAGCACGCCACGCTACTGAAATGGACGCATTTAAATCAAAAGGAACTAAATCCATTCAGACATGAGCCCTTAGATACATCAGAATACATACAAGACAGAGCTCAGGTCAAAATGGATAAAGTTCCTTTTGATTTTTTGTCCAAATGTATAGCTTCGCGTTGCGCTGACTTCGTAATGCAATGGGCTAAAACTTTTCAGATTCTTCGACCGCGCAAAATAAAATTATAGGATACTGAGGTAATATTTTGATAGAACATTCAGATAATGTACCGAAAGCCAGTAAAAGGACTAAAGGTTACCCATCATGATCGGTGATTTTTTTTTTACCCCAGCAAAGGAATAGTAAGTTGCAGGGCAATTCGGTTAACTACGAACTTGAGTTTTACTTAATAGATACGATGAAATCGGTATTTAGATTGTTGGTTGATTTTTTCGAACAGATATATCAAAAAATGCCGAAGAAATCAAGTTTTCCATGTTCTTTTGAAATTCGACCAGGATGTCTAGTAAAACAGCCTGGCCAAAAATCAGTACTTTTACAGGACTTTTTCAGCACATATCTAAGAATTCAGTACTTCATAAACAGAAAAATTCAGTTTTTTCAGTACCTCCATTAGGAAATTCAATATTTTGGATTTCTCCCTCAAATTGCGACAAAAATGAAAAAAAATGAAAAAAAATTCCGGACCTGCTTGCGAAATTTTCAGTACTTCCGGACCGCCACTAAAAAATCAGGGAAATTCCGGACTTGTAGACACCCTGCCCTGAGGCTGACGTTCTTCTCCAAGAAATAAGCCCGCTAAATTCTCAGAATCCCGGATCCCCGGGCCGAGAACCACCTTCACAAAAACGCAAATCAACAGTCGACAAATCAAATCGACCCGGGGCCCTCAAAGATGCAGATTGCGCTGAAATGATTATGAAGCCGACAGCCGCCATAATGCCCCTGAATATTTCACCGAGATTGCAGATTACAGCATTCGCTTCAAGTTCCGACCCCCCACCCCCCTCACCCTTCACCCCCCGCTGAAGGGATATCTTCATTTTTCCGTTTTCCTCACGTGTATCCTCCGGGCCCTGCCGTTTGGTTCGAAAACACAGTATCTCCACGCCGGAATGAGCCCCGAAACGCGTAAGAGGACGTTATAGAGGTGGCTCATGAGTTACTGCTGTCTTGTGTACTACGACGGTGGCTCCATCAATCAGAGCCAGCGCGAAAAGCGAAAAGGAGCACCCGCGATTCAACATTCAAGCATGAATAAGTTCCGCTCACGGAATCGCGGACTCGCCGCTCAGGCTCAAGTTATCGCGATTAAAGTCGGAGGCGCTGGCTTCCCGGCGCTGGCGGGTTTTAACCGATAATTAAAATGACGATCGAGCTGTTTACACTGCATAAATTACGCCCGGTTGTCTTTCAAAAGGGCTGCGCTCAAGTCGGAATTGAAAGAGAGGGCTGCGCTCGCCCGAAAGGAAACTAACCGGCCGCTCGTTCTTTGAAACGACTTCTCTCTCGATGAGGCCACTTTGGTTTTTGGGGCTGCGGACTGTTCTGCCGTGCTAGGGAAGAACGCCGTAAGAACCTCCAGACGTTGCCAAATTTCCTTCGATAAAAACCGAATTTACTGGGAAAATTATGAGTATTTTTTCCGAAATTTTCAGACAATTTTATCTGCAATGTATGTATGTATAAAGTCGCTTTTATAGCGCTCTTTGGCGCTCTGCGACCCCTAGCCGCCAAAGTCCCCTATCCTCCCAAAGCCCTTCAGGGAGTTGACAAACCCTCATTTCTTCTAAAATCCCCTGTCGCCACCCTTTCACTGGGCGTCCCCTTCGTCTCCTTCCAGGAGGAACCCAATCAAGCAACTTCTTTGGCAGCCTTTCGTCCGTCATTCTATTGACATGACCATACCAGACAAGCTGTCTGGTCATGACGTCGAATATGATGTCATTTTCGACTCCCATGATCTGACGCACTCTTTCATTGCGGACCCGATCTCTCCTAGAAATTCCAGCAGACCTCCTCCAGAAATCCATCTCCGTTGCTCTTAGCATCCCCTTTGTCCGCTCCTTCAGCTGCCAAACTTCACATCCATATGTAAGAATACTCTTGACTACAACGTCGTAAATTCTCCTCTTGTTCTCCTTGGAAATCCGAGGGTCCCAGAGGATTCCATTTAACATCGCTGTAGCCTTCCTTGCCAGGGTGTTTCTTTCCTTAATCGCTTGATCAGTTCTTCCATCCTGGGTCAACCGCACTCCCAAGTACTTATAGTGCTCGCAGCCTTTGATCTGCTGCCCATCCTCCAACTCAATGCTTTGCTGATCACCGCCAAAAGTCATCTTCTCAGATTTGGATATGCTGACTTCCAGACCCCACTTCCGATACTCTTCTACTAACTTGCGCATCATGTATTCCGCGTCGTCTTGATCTTGAGCAACCACCACCTGGTCATCAGCAAAGCACAGAGTGAACAGAGTTTCAAGATCACCCAAGGGGACACCCATACCAGAACATTTCTTTTTCCATTCTTTTAGCACGCACTCGAGATAAATTTTAAATAATGTTGGCGACAAACAACATCCCTGTTTTAAACCCTTAGTAACATAAAATCCCGCTGACAACCCCCCATGGCACTTAATTTTGGTAAAACTCCCTTTATAAAATCGCTTAACAGCGTCAATCAACCCCCCGTTAAAATTCGATTTTTCCAAGGCCTCCCAAAGTTTCACCAACGGCACACTGTCATACGCCTTCTGGAGATCCACAAAAATTAAATGCAGCTCCTGAGCTACGGCCATTTTCTTCTCAATGACCTGGACAATAACAAAGAGGTGATCTATCGTAGACCTGCCAGCTCGAAAACCAGCCTGCTCCTCTGCTTCGTGATCTTGCCATTCGTCCTCGATCTTCGCTTTCAGTATCTTCCCGTACACTTTGCTTATTGTCCCGGTCACTGAGAGCCCCCGGTAGTTGTTACAATCGTCCTTCCTTCCCTTCTTTTTGTAGATGGCCTTGATCCAGGACTCCTTCCACTCCCCTGGCACCTCGTCACCCCTAATGCATTGCTGCATCAGCTTTCTGAGGCACTCGAAGAGCTTAGAAGTCCCGCTCTTAACCAACTCGACAGGGATTCCACCTGGACCCGGTGCTTTGCCATTTTGCAGCTCTTTGACCGCTTTAATAATGTCACAAGTGTGAATCTCCAAGTTGTTCATTCTTCCGTTGTCCGTGCTGCTGTCTCGAAACTCTGGGCGCCTTTCCGTCAAAAGATCTCTAAAACGATCCTCCAGTTTTTAAGTGATATCAGAGATAAAATGTCACGTTTCATGTCTCTGCGTAAAAATTTAATTAGCTTCTAACTTTCGGCACTTTTTCTTCCCTCTAGGTAGGTGTTGATTCCATTATAGTTGCTTTCCCAAGCTTCATTTTTCTCTCTAGTTATGAGGCTCCTGACTTTAGACTGAGCTTTCCTGTACGCAACTTTATCTTCCGCTTTCTTAGACGACAAGAAAATTTGATGTTTTTGCCTCTTCAGATTAATTTCGTCTTCTATTTCTCTATCCCACCAGTACGGGCGCTGGTCTTTATGACTGGGCTTGTAAACACCTAGGGCTTCTTTTGCAGCAGAGTGGATGCATTCTTTAATAAATTGATATCTATTCTTTGATAAATGATTATCTGCAATTCAATGTAAAATATCTGAAAATTTCAAGGGAAAAAATCCATGAACAGTGTTCGAAACTCACAGGCGCCAGCGCGCCTAAAAAATCGGCCACGGTGCCTAAAAAATGAAGGCTCTGCGCCAACGTGGCCCCTAAAAATTGCCCCCTAAAAATCTGGATTTTCATAGGAAGTCTCATAAAGAAAGAAAAAGAAATTTATTTGAATTACAAACACTCAGAATTTACAGCACTACAAGTGAAAGCTTTTTCTATTCTTCACGATTGCATTCTTAGTGCTCTTGTCTTCCCCAAGTTACAGCTACTTATTGCTTCTGTTCCGAAAACATCTTGCGTCTAGTTTACCACTAAATGCGCCGTTATATGAAGGCAAAAAGTCAATTTTGCCCCTAAAATGTGTTCAATGGCGCCTAAAAATCGGGCTTTATGCGCCACATGGCTCCGAAAACTCACAGGTGAGTTTCGATCACTGTCCATGAATGTCGTCAAAAATACATGTTTCATCAAGGGAAATTTGGCAACTTTCAAAGGTTCATACGGCGTTTTCCTTAGCACGGCAGAGTTGCTCTTAACACTGCATTCTCCCTCTCCTTCTTTTAAATTGAATGTTTCTCTTTTATTGTGAAAATATTCGGTTAAAAGTCGCATTCGAAGTGGAATTAAAAGACACGTTTCTCACAGCTTGGGCTGATATCGAACCATTTTATGTTTTTCTAAGCACGTATAAATAATAAAAATAACCTGCTAAATTTCAAAACTGCATTTTTCTAAAAACCGTCTTAGTCAAGGTAGATTTACACAGGTATAGAAAAGTTGAAAATTTCCCATGAGCCTCAGTACGTGTCACATGACCTCGTGACGTAGGTTAAGGGGCCCGTTTTTTAATTAAATTACAATCAAATTAACATTCAAACGTTTGTGCGTTTAAACACTAAAATTAATATCGCATAACCAAAATTGTGCAAAAAATCCCACAAAATTTTGACAAACGATAAACCGAACATAATAAATCAAAATAATCAAAACATCCAAAATGGCTGACGTTAAGGGGCCGCTGGAGAGCCAATCAGAGGCCAGTTGTTTAGTTCTGTCCATACCTGTGTAAATCTACCTTGGTCTTAGTAGTATTTTTATGAGGAAAAGAACATTTGAGGTAATTACTTACGATCATGAAACTGCAAATCTCAAAGAACGGAACTTACCTGAAACAAAAACAAAATCACAAGAAATTAAAATTTCAGATCGGATTAGATTAGATTCGACAATTCATAGTTTTCGCCTTGACTCGTGATTTTTGTGATTGGGAAGCAACTTGCGTCGGGAGATATGGCTCGGAACTTACGGCATTTTGCCTACCCATCAGATATTATTAAAAGACGTTTAAAAAACAATTAGCGAATAAAAAGTTGAATGGTAAAATTCGTAAAAAAAGGAAGATTTGACGGCTAGGCCATTCTTTGCGTAGACCGTTTAGTTGGAAGCGTGGATTTTCAGTTTCATAGAGAGAGATTCGATAGTCGACCGATCAATTGATAATTTTTGGGTTTTCGGACGTATTTCTTCAGAAATGTTGAGATGAGAATCTCATAGCTGTAGAACATTTTATATTAATACACATAATTCACTAAGTTTTATCGAGACAACTTTAGAATAACGTCGAAAGCACGTTCCAACGTTCCCGAGTTAAAATCGCAAATGGAAGGCAGAGCTGTTTGCGGGACGTACCTGTAAAGTTATTTAAGAATGGTTCTTGCTCAGATCATGTATAGAAGTATACCTCACGTGCTACACCGTGAAGTGATGGTCCGAAATTTTAAAAGAATGTCCTTAAGTTCAAAAATTATCAATTGCTCGATTGAATTGTTCTTAAAAATGCTGAAAAACCACCGTAAGCAAACTAGGAATACCTACATTGAGGGGTTGGAACGAGACTTGAGAACTGTATAAGAGCGGTAATGGTTCATCTCACGCCCGAGAACTATTCAACTCCGTGTGTGTCCATATTTTTGCCTATCCTCTGAATTGAAGGCAAATCACAAATCCAGACATTATCAATTGAACAAAGTACTGCACAAGAGGTGTCACATTGCATCTTCCGGCTGAGCAACTGTTTTAACGCCGATGTAGACGTATTGCCTATCCTCTCAATTGAAGGCGAATCATACATCCAGACATTATCAATTGAACACAGTGAATTGTGATAGTTCATCTCACGAACGCGCAACTTTGTAAATGGCCGGTTGTTACAGTGCCGGAATATTACCTCCTCTCATAAATTGAAAGCAAATAAAAAATTCAATAATTATTAGTTGATCGCTCGACTACCAAATGGACTGCATTTTGCAATTTGGACCTATAAATTCTGGCTCATCTGAAAAAAACACTTATGTACATGGGTAAACTAACGGCACATACGTTGTTTTTAAACCGGGCCGGAATTTATAGTTCCAAATTGCAAAATGTAGTCCAAATCATTCTCTGAAGAGCTGAAGAACGTCTTTAGGTAGAACGGACCCATTTACGACGGATTTATTAAAAACAATGTATGTGTTTTTCGAGTCGACGGTTGACCTTTTTATTCGATTAATTTGCGCACATTTTCCTCTGGCATACCTTCGACTGGTGCATACGATAATACAAGAAGTCCGGTTTAGTTTGACCCATTACCCTCTCCTTCTCCGGGTAAATTTGGGAACCTTTCGACCCCCTTCCTCGTTGTCAGGATCCTGACGTCATTTCAGGGACGGCTCTTGATGACGTTGAACCGAACAGTGATCAGTTACATGAGTGACACGAGTTGAATAAAAATGCGGCGACCGGGAGAGATGAAGGGGCGAACGCAGATCCGGCGCACAGTGGAAAGAGCCATTCGGACAGGTCGAGCAGGATTTATCTTTAATAAAATGGACCACTAGACAAGGTACAAATTCAAGGATTCTAATACATGTTTTTTGACCAGAATTTTATGGAGGACACAATGGACCACTAGACAAGGTGCGAATTTCAGCATTCTGATGCATGTTTCTGAACCAAAAATTCACGTAGAATACGATACGCACAACGAAAATTACCGAAATCAACTCCTAACGAAGATATTCAATGATTCCTGATGCGTGAATTCAAACCACCCGCTCATGAAAACTCAATGTGATTCACAACGCGCTCTAAACGTCATCATGACAGTCTCTGCGATATAAAAATCTGGCAGCCTCAATCTTGACACTTTGGCTCAGCTATAGCAAATTACTTATAGTTTGAAAAATACATGGTGGGAAATGAACATTGCTCGATTGAGAAGATTGCTGAAACCGTTGTAGTGCGCGATTTGACTCACGTAGAGCTTTGAATTTCTTGTAAGCGGGCAGTTCAAATTCCTCGTAACAAATATGAAATAAAAACGGCAATATCTTCGTTGGGAGTTGGTTCCAGTAAGTTTCGTTGCGCGATTCGTTTTCTACGTGAAATTCTTGTTAAGAAACATGTATCAGATTGTTTAAATTCGTACCTTGTATAGTGGTCCATTTTATGTAGGACACAATTCTTGCATCGAAAATTACTGAAATCAACTCCTAACTAAGATATTAACGTTTTAATTTTACATTGGCTACAGGAACTTTGAATTTCCCGATCATAAAAGAAACTAAATAATGTACGTGAGTTAAATCACACCTTACGACGGTTTCGGCAAGCTTCTCAATCGCGCATTGTTTCTTTCTCTTCCTTCGTTGTTCAAAGTGTAAAAAATTCACCGAAAAAATAGTGAAGTTGATTTAACATTTTGGATGTAAAAAAAGTGTGCGAGAACTTATAAAATGCTACATTACCCACCCCAGCAGTTAGTTTTACATCTTGGCATTGCTAAAGTAACTGCTGTAGCGGGTATAAGCATGTTATAAGTTCTCGCACTCTTATTATACATGTTAAATCAACTTCACTTTTTTTCGAAGTTTGCTATAGCTGAGCCAAAGCGTCATGCTGAAGGCTACTATATTTTCGTATTGCAGAGACTGCCACGGTTATGTTTAGTGTGCGATTTGACTCACGCAGACCATTGAGTTTTCATGAGCGGGAGGTTTGAATTCACGCGTCAATAAACATTAGATATCTTGGTTTGGAGTTGATATCAGTAATTTTCGTTTCACGAATTGTGTTATCCGTGAGATTTTGGTTAAAAGACAGGTATTAAACTGCTTATTTTGTACCTTGTCTAATGGTCCATTGTCGATTTTGACATTACATACATAAAAGCCGCTTTAAAAGCGCTCTCTGGCGCTTTTCAAGACCATTGCGACTTCGATACTTATTTTGTTCTAGTGCATAATTTTAGAGGTGATTTTTAAAAGAAATTCTATAAGAGAACCTTGCTGGGGTTCCTCTTCTTCTCTTCGAATGGAGATGTTGCATATGTGAGGAATTTGTGATTTGACTGTTGATTCTAATGTAAAAGTTCGCGAGAAACATGATGCTGCCACTGGTTTTCTCTGAAATCATCTCCCAAGCTCAGAAAAAGCTCTCAACTTGAGGCCAATATGGAGGGGATATCCCACGGTATCCTGAGAGTCCACCTCTACATCAAGACGAACTCTCCATGCAAAGATAGGGAGCAAATACATTAGTAGGGATGCCGTGATTTCAGTTATAGAGTCCCCAAATAAAGTGGCAGCCCTGTCAATGCATTTGCTCCCTATCTTTGCATGGAGAGTTCGTTTTGATGTAGAGGTGGACTCTCAGGGTAGGGTGGGATATCCCCTCCATTTTGACGTCAACTTGAGAGCTTTTATTGAGCTTGGGAGTGGATTTCAGAGAAAACCAGTGGCACCATCGTGTTTCTCGCGAACTTTCACAAATGAATCAACAGTCAAATCGCAAATTCCTCACACATGCGACACCTCCATTGCACAAGCGACATCTCCATTGCACAATCGACATCTCCGTTGATCAGAGGTGCGACGTTATGTCCAATGTCTGCCTTGGACTCGTTCCGGTGTGCGGCGGATGGAAATATATTCACAACAAGGGCTCAACAAGCTCTCCTAAGTTGTGACGTGCCTCGACTTCGGGCCACTCTCAACAGTCAACACCACCACTCGCCACCCTCGGTCCCTCACACGAGATCCCCGAGTCCCGACTACTTTGGCGTCAAGTGCAGATTTATTCGCTTAATAATTATTTTTTCCTCTCCTTCCGCCGAATAATTTATGAATATTAATTTCCCGCACGAATCGTGACTACCGGCGAAAGCACGAGAGGGAGATGAGGGCTAGTAAACAGTTCCCGTTTAAAATTTCACCTTTTTTGGATTTGATCATTTTGTCTAGAAGTATTTTATCCGTTTTGTGATAGTCCTCTCGTTTTTCTCTAATTTCACGGGAAAATTCCCTGCACTGGAAAAAAAAACACATTGGATCTAGAGTCCAGACTCTTAAAACATCGACAAGAAAAAGTACTCTTGATTCATCAGAATCCAGCTTAATCAAGAACCAAGCCTCTTAATTTAAGCGGATTTCGTTTTGATTCAAGCAAAAATCCGATTGAATCAAGAGTATTTTTTTTTGTCAATGTTTTCAAGAGTCTGGACTCTAGATCCAATGTGTTTTTTTTTTCTAGTGTGATGAAACAATGGGAAAAAAGCCGCTTGGATCTAGAGTCCAGACTCTTAATAACATTGACGAGAAAAAATGCTCTTGATTCAATCCGATTTCTCCTTGGATTGAAGAGCCGAGACTCTTGATTCAGGCGGATTTCTTTTTGATTCAAGCATAAAGTCCGATTGAATCAAGAGTATTTTTTCTTGTCAATGTTTTTAAGAGTCTGGACTCTAGATCCAAGCGACTTTTTCTCCAGTGAAACTCAGGGTTTCTAGCTGTTTTCCTCTGTATTTCTTAAAAAAACAAAAATTGTCCCCAAAGTTTGCGAATAATCAACTTTCCTAATAAGGATTCGTATTCTCGACATAGCAAAAACTGCACTCCTGTACCACGTCCTCCAAGACCCTCACGGAAAAAATTAAATTGCTAACTTAACAATTCAGTTGCTAAAAAAAGTGACTGCAATGTTTCAATGTAAATTTTACAACAACAAATGCTACTTTAACCACCCCCGTAGTTAAATTAGCTTACAATTGTGGTTAAAGTAGCATTTTTATGTTGTCAAATTTGCACCGAAACATTGCAGTCACTTGTTTTTATCAATGGAATTCTTAAATCAGCAATTTACTTTTTTCCGTGCTCATTTGAACTCGACGGAGCTGATTATGCCTACTCAAACAATTGAAGGCGAAATCTCACTCTCCCGACTCCCGGCGTCGATTTTACCTGTAGGAGTTTCCACCCATCCACTCGTCTGCATCCCCGTGTGCAACAGACCAATTCCCTATAATTTGACCGAGCTTTTTCACCTGAGTGTAAACACGAACGCTCCGATATCTACGAGCCGATACCGGGGGTGGAGGGGGGGGGGGGTGTTATTTCCCATTCGGCATCCCGCGGCGATGCGACCCGGCCCGGCGCATCATCTCATCGTCGTCCCTCCGACGTAATGACGTATCCCAATTTCCACGTGAGCCCTGCCCTCCATTCAACTCCATGCTTTTCAGGGCTCATGTGGAAACACACATACGTCCTAACGTCAGAGGAGCGTCGTCATGTGCGCGACTCAGATAGGACGCATCATTAACTTTTTAGCGGAGGAGAGCGCTTCGTCGTCTCCGTTCGCTCGGCAAAACGTCGTCTCTGACGTAAGGGCGTAACTCTATTTCCACATGAGCCGTGGGAAACGTTGAGTTATACGGCGAACAGGGCTCACGTGAAAATCGAGGTAGGTTCTTAGGTCAGAGGAGCGGCGAAAAGCTTCCACTCCATCTTTGATTAACCGCTCAACGTCTGCGGATATTGCCTTTCTCCGTTGCCGAGTCCCGTGTCGGGCGAGAGGGTCCACGGCCTGATGACGTCATTCCGATCGCGGGATCGTTGCCGCAGTGTATTTCCGTACTAGAGTTGGATGTATTTCTATCAAACGGAACCATGTGCATTATGACGTGAGCCCTGTTATGCATATACTCTCATGCGTCTCAGGGCTCTCGTCATGATGCACATAGTTCCGTTTGATAGAAATACGTCCAGTTGACTAGAGCACCTGTACTGCCGTGCTAAGGAAGAACGCCGTATGAACCTTCAGACGTTGCCAATTTCCTCCATAAAAACCGACTATTAGGAAAATGGAGGAGCTTTCCGGAAGAAGGACACATAGTGAAAAATAGCGTATGAAAAAAATGCATCTTAAGTTTCCATCATTACTTTCCGGTCACTGATGATAACCTACATCGCAGCTTGGACTCCCGATTTCGAACGTAAGTCACAGTCAGTGGCCATAGAATAATAATGGAAACTTCAGGTGCATTTTTCTCAGACGCGATTTTTGCTGTGTGCCTTTTTTCCGGAAAGCTCCTCAATTGTAAATATTTTCCCCCAAAAATTTCAGAAAATTTTGTACGCAACTTAATCTAAAATATCTGAAAATTTCGAGAAAAAATATGCATAAATGTTGTCAAAAATACATGTTTTATCGCGGGAAATTTGGCAACTCTCGAATGTTCATACGGCGTTCTTCCTTAGCACGGCAGTGTAAAGCATAATATAATATATTTATTTTATTGTAAATTATTTGTGCATGGTGTTTTAGACCCATGTTAGGCTAGTATTAGGCCAAAAAAGAGACTTGGAAGGACCAAAGCAGGATGCATTCCGTTGAATATAGATTTTCAATGGGCGAGACATCGTAGAGTTGAGGCAATTCAGGGTGAGCTCAAAAGCGGCCCTTATCGATACTGCCGTGCAACGCAAAAACGCCGTCAACTCCACTTTTCATTTTTTGGAGACAAAGCATCATAGTATGAAATGGAACAAGCATCAATTTATTTTGGGTCCATCGACAAACCCGTGAATCGATCGAAATCGGCCAATGGGCCCTGGTAAAAATTGGCGATAAGAGCTGCGTTTCAAAATACCATAGGAATTCTTATAGCCGACTAAAGAAGGCTACAGAAAATCATATAGCTGGCTGTAGAATGCGGAAAAAATCATACGGCCGGGCTATACGAAGCGATAAAAAATTATGCAGCCGGGCTGTAGTTCCTGTCGCCGGGCTTTACACTTTATCGCCTGGCTGTTGCTTTTTCGCCATCGATTATAAAATGCTTTAAGAAATTGTTTAGAAATTCGTGTGCTTTGGAAATCATTAAGTTTGATACGGAACCACCTTAATATTTACAAAACACACGTTATATTTTCCGTTAATACATATTTTTTTCATCAATTAAAACGAGAATAATCCATACAGGATGAGCAAACATTTCAAAATCATGAGTTGAATAACGCTGACTCCGCCAGATTAAATATTAGAGCCTAACACAAAGCGGAGCGGCGACGTACTGGCGCCTACAAACCTAACAGGGATACTTCACGCATTGCGCAACGCGTGAAGTAGCCCTGTTAGGTTTGCAGGCGCCAATGCGCGTTTCGCGCTGGCTGCCTGCCCCGCCTGCCACACCGCAGCGTGCCACGGCGCTTGAAGCAACTATTTCACACCAGAGGTATTGCACAGTATCATACGAAACTGAAGGCGCTCTAATATATTAGGAATGGCAGGCATCCATCAAAAGTACGGAGCTTTCCTCGCAAAATAAATCAAGATACTACGGCCCAAAAAGAGAGCAGTGGTCCAAAAACTCACTAAGTCTTAGCATCCGTAATTAGTGACGTTTAGCATACACGTTATCGCTTGGCTGTGAGTTGCTTAATCGCCATCGGCTATAAAAGCGCTATGAGAAATTGTGTAGCCGGCTATAGAAGCTATTGGAAATCTTACAGCCGGCCGTAGGTCTATGGTATTTTGGAACACAGATTCTACTGTCAATTTTTACTAGGTGGTTCACGTCTGGTTCACGTTTTTATTTTTCGACGATACATGACGATCGAATCCATACCTTTCTAACCCCCTCTTGAAATGCAACCGGCAGCTTATTATGCTGGTTGGAGCAACCAAGACTTTGACATAGTGTCAACATCCTATCTCTAATTTTATAGGTGCTTTATATCCGACCGTCATTCACCATAACTGAATGTATTTATGCTAAAAGGAACTATGAGCATAGGATTTGTGTACAACATAGTTCCGTTTAGCATAAATGCGTCCAACTCATCTCGTTGAAAGATTTCAAGATCGATTTTATAATATTGTAATTTTCCCAATTTTAAAGAAACATCAATGAAACATGTCGTTTTCCGAATTATTTTAAAGACACATTTTAAGCTTCATGATGCTGTTAGGGATAAGCGCCACACAGCCATACTTATCCTCCTATCCCCGGTAATAATTCAAAAAAGAGCGTCATCCAAAAAGTAACTTAATTTATTTTATATCTTTCGAACAAACGGAATAAATCAAATCGACGAAAAGGTCTGTGTCAGGCATACTCTCAGTTCAAAACAAGCTCAAAAGATCGGTCGAAAGGTTCGCGAGGAAACTCAATTACACTTAAACCACCACCCGTCGCCATTGTCGACGCCTGGCCATCCCTGCCATTGTACCGAAAAAAACCGTAAATGCTGTATAGCATGACCCTTGAAGCGCATAAGAGAATGTGCTAACTGTGGCCCATACAGAAATGCATTTACTTCCGTAACACGATGGATTTCTTGGTCCACTGGTGGATCGTACCAAAGTTTCCGATTTTTTTCTGAAAGCCCAGGGTACTGGAATAAGGGATATACGTTCATTTTGACTCTCGTAGTTTTAACTTTAAGTGAGTTTATAGGAAAAATAGATTTTCCGTGCGATCAGTCCGGAGCGCTTTTTAAACTCGTGCCAGGACGCTAGATTGCACGGGAAAAAATTAAATTGCTGATTTAACAATTCAATTGCTAAAAAAGACTGAAACGTTTCAACGTAGATTTCACAACAAAAAAATGCTACTTCAAGCACTATGGTAAGCAAAATTCACGGAAGCGGTTAAAGTAGCATTTTGTTGTAAAATCTACTCGTACAATGAAACGTTGCAGTCACTTTTTTTGGCAATTGAATTGTTAAATCAGCACTTTAATTTTTTCCGTGCATAAGTCGCAGGCTACGATTTTTCTTCTCTGCGAGAGGAAAATTCTGCGAAAAATTCAAGAAATGGTGTCGATTTTTTTTCCTTTAAAAAATAAAATAAGAGCGGAGATTTTCAAACACCGCAAACGAGATACGTGGTTGCCCACATACGCCGCCGAAATATATGCTGCGACTGCGAGAAGAGGAGAAATATTTAATTTACGCGTCTCAATCGTCATAAAATTTTACTGAGTGAAAAAAAATGGGGAAAAATGACGCCCATAAAAGTGCTCGCATGGTGCCCTAATCCGATTTTGTCACAGGTTTAAAATGTTTTGTGGCGTTGAAGCTCATCGCTTCACGCCACTCCGCGCACCATCTCCGAAAAATAAAATAAATGAAATAGGCCGATAGAAAAGCTCAGCAGGATATACACCAGTGAGTCGATTGTTGAATCGATGTATCGAAATCGAATGGCCTTGATCGATGATAGCATTGCCAAGATAGGGATTTATCGATCGAATTCATTCGATAACGATTTAACAATCGACTCAAAGCTCAAACCATTCTACATGTCACACCTCTCACGACGGTTTTGCTCAAATTTACGCATTCTCACTTCTGCATTTATTGTGGAAGTATATTATTTATTTATCTTGAAAATAAGATAATTTACATATTTTTAGTGACAATTGGACTGAGTTAAGCAGAAAGGAACCAACCACATTTGGAAAAAAATAGAGTCATGAGTGGTTTTGAACTCAACCACTGCTCTACTATCTATCGCCAAAAATCAAAGTTTTTGTTGGAGCAATATTTTGCAGAAATTGAACTTGAAGTTTATCTTTTACATTGAGGCTTATGCAGGAGCCAAACTTTAAGCCTCTTTTTCTCGGTTCGATCCCGATGTGGCTTGGTTCCTTTCTGTTTAACTCCGTCCAATTAACGTGTGGACTTGGCAGTAAAATATGTAAATTATCTTATGGCAAGAATTGGCAGTTGAGAACGCAGACACAGGATACAATAAAATCAACGAAGATGGAATTTCGGAGCAAGCCAACAGGAATTCTAAGCTAGTGCGTACAGATATAAACACTGATCTTCGTGGTCGATCTTCGGTGGTTCATTGCGATGTTTGCGCTGTTTCTAGTGACTAACTCAACTTGGACCTCGTTTAAGAGAAAGGAACCTACCACAGACTACCACATCAGCTATTGCCAAAAGCTGGGCAATTTCTTTTATCACAGGAGAACATTTGTGCGGATTCCTTTGAAAATTTGCTTTGACAATTTTTGGAATTTGCTTCGTGAAATGCCAAAAATTCACTGAAATTCTCATAAAAACCTACAAGACAGTTTTCATGTAAAAAATTTAAATTGCCTGCTTGAATTGACAATAACTGATGTGATTAAGTTCCTTTCTGCTTCACAAGGTCCACTTGACCAAACCGGATTCAGCCAACACACTGGAATTTTAAAAAAATCGATTTGTAACTGTTATTGGCGGCGAATCTGAAGTTGCACAATTCAGAGCCACCGTCCCGCCAATAACAGCCACAAATCAATTTTTCAAAATATCCATGCACTGGAAAAAAAGAAAACACATTGGATCTAGAGTTCAGACTCTTGAAAACATCGACAAGAACAAGTCTCTAGATTCAATAAGATTTTTGCTTAAATCAAAAGGAAATCCGCTCAAATTAAGAGGCTTGATTCTTGATTTAAGCAAAAATCCGATTGAATCAAGAGTATTTTTTCTTGTCGATGTTTTTAAGAGTCTGGACTCTGGATCCAATGTGGTTTTTTTTTCCAGTGTGTGTTGGTTAGATCAGGTTCGACTAAGTTGGGTTAGCCACTAAAAACAGCTCAAACATTGCATATAAATCACTGAAAATCGGTCACAAGAATCACTGTTATGTTGTGACGCACGGGCGTGATAAATCCCCTGACAAAATGACGTAACTCGATTTCCACATAAGCCCTGTTTTACATAAAAATCCAGGATTTCCAAGGCTCATACGGAAATCGAAATGCGCTAGAGGAGTGACGGAATGAAGAAAACCCGATAAATCCAGCGAAAGAGTTTTCTATTGACATTCTTCCTCTCCAGCAAAAACGGGGAGATTAATCCAGAAAATACAGAGGGTTGGGGGGGGGGGGGGTCCGGGGTCTCGTTAGCTCTGCAGTTTTTCAATCGCGCCATTTTGCCGAGTGGATCGGGGATCAGGAAGCACTTCGACGGAGAGCGAGGGCACCGGCACCCTGCGCCCTCCAGCGACATTTTTAATGGCTGAGAATCTCAGTCTTCCCAGCAGCTCGAAGTTTTTCGGTCCCATGGCCAACGGCTCGGTGCCCTTGATCCGGCACGGGCGAAAGGTTTTCGATTTAATAAGGGTACTGAAACATATGGGGTCATTCCAAGGAAAGGAGCTGCGAAAAGGAGGAATATGTTTCAGCAGCTCTTTTCCTCGTGAAGGCCACCTGTTTTACATTGCACTGAAAACATGTTATCGCAAGATACACTGGAAAAAAAACACATTGGATCTCGAGTCTAGACTCTTAAAAAAATCGACAAGAAAAGATACACTTGATTCAGTCAGATTTAAGCTTAAATCAAGAACCAAGCCTCTTAATTTGAGCGGATTTCCTTTTGATTTAAGCTTGAATTTGATTGAATTAAGAGTCCTTTTTCTTGTCAATGTTTTCAAGAGTCTGGACTCTAGATCCAATGTGTTTTTTTTTCCAGTGTATTGTTCTGCCTTAGAGCGTCGTTTCTTGTCAACAAAATTTGGTTTGTAGCACCAATTGGATCGCATTTAGCAAAAAGGGACCAACGCAATTACAGTATTTTCAAAATCGTGCAGTAACGCAATTACAGCGTTTTCAAAATCGTGCAGTTCCTCCTATTCTTTTGAAAATACTTAACGTATGTACAATATTAAAATTCAAACCATTATTTTCCTTTAAAATTAACAATTTTTTGATGGAAAGCAAAAAGCATTTGCCATTCTGAGAGATTTCTTAGATTATTATGAAGGAGCAACATTTTAACAACACTGTAATTGTGCTGGTTCCATTTTGCTAAATACGATCCAATTTACTGACAAATTTCCTAATTCTGCCGAGCAAAACTTCATTTCCTAGTGAAAAATGCAGTCCATAAGTACAGATACCACTATTCTAACTCGACGGAGCTCAATTTGCCTATTCGAATGATTGAAGGCGAAATTTATTTAGACGATTCTTGAGGAAAGGCGAGTTTTTAAGGTTTGGTGGGGTCAGATCGTTCACTGGGAAAAAAAAACACATTGGATCTAGAGTCCAGACTCTTAAAAACATCGACAAGAAAAAACTCTTTTGATTCAATCAGATTTAAGCTTAAATCAAGAACCAAGCCTCTTATTTGAGCGGATTTTCTTCTGCTTTAAGCTTACATCTGATTGAATCCGGAGTCTTTTTTCTTGTCAACGTTTTCAAGAGTCTGGACTCCAGATCCAATGTGTTTTTTTCCAGTGTTGGATGCCAGTAGATGAATTCTGGACGGATTTCATCTCACTGTCAAACAAATCCGTCCGCCTCGAAAGAGGGAATCAGAGCGCGGTGACAATAGGTCACTCGGCTGACTAAAGGGCGTAACTTGACATGGAGATGATCCCAGGAAAGCATTACGTTCAATGGACGATAGGGATCATCGCGAAATGTTTTTTTTTTTTTTTTTTTTTTTTTTAAAAAAGAAATTTTATTTAAATATATCGTAACTACTACAAGTGTTTCTTGTATCTATCTACGTGGCTTAAAACTAAAACTTAACAAACTGCATTAATTTTATATGTTAACGTTAGATAATACTATGATTGCGAAATGTAGCTACACGTTAATGTGAGGAGGGCGACAATATACCCACCGAAAACTGGCGATTAATTAAATTCGAATCCACGTTCGACAACACTATGAGCCGTTGCACAATGGAGCGAGTCACTAGGAAAATTCGGACGAAATGTGGAAACTTCAAACGCTTATCCTCATTAATACGGAACTTAGAAGTTTAAAAGTGGTTCTACCAGTTTCCTCGTGAAGTTCCCAGAGATAGGTAAAATTAGATTTTAATAATATAACGTAACGGAATAAGCATCCATTGCTAAAAAATTGAATGGGCGACTTTTTCAAACGGTTCGCTCCATTGTGCGCCGCCATCAGTGACACGACTTGGGCCCTGGGTCTTGAGTGCAATTCATCTGGATTAAGCCCTGGCTTTCCGTCGCACAATGGAGCAAGTCAATGAGAAAGGTTGGATGTGAACTTTAAAGCTATTTTACGTTTATTCATAAAATATATAGAAGTTTAGAAGTGGTTATCACAGAAAGAAAAAGTAAGCGGCATTTTGTGTTAATGTGGGAAGCGAAACGCAAATAAACCTAAACGAGTGGTAAATATTTTTTCTTTCTTTGGGTAACATTGACCAAATCTTTGGGTTGAAAATTTGCAGCCTCGTTAAGAATGAGGCTCTGGCTGCCAGGATCGGACCTGGATCGCAAAGATGATACAGGGTATCTACGAGAAATTTCACTTCGGATTTTCCCGATTTTTCATGATATTATAGTGTAATTTCCTGATTTTTAATGTTGTTACGAATGAAATTTCTCGATTTTTCATAATTGAAATGAAACCTGATCTTTTGCGGAAATAAACTGACTTTTGTTTGATTTTACATCACATTTAGCGTCGATTTTACCAATATTAAACGTAATTTAGGTTAGGTTTTCTCGAGTCACCCTCTGAGCAAAATGATTGTCCGCCACGATGGAAAACTACCCTCGGACGCGCTAAATTTGAGGAGCGTGTCACAAACCAATGATTTGCGCTAGGGAGTAGATTTCAGACTTTTTGATACACTGGAAAAAAAAAACACATTGGATCTAGAGTCCAGACTCTTAAAAACATCGACAAGAAAAAATACTCATGATTCAATCGGATTTTTGCTTAAATCAAGAACCAAGCCTCTTAATTTGAGCGGATTTCCTTTTGATTTAAGCAAAAATCTGATTGAATCATGATTATTTTTTCGTGTCAACGTTTTCAAGAGTCTGGACTCTAGATCCAATGTGTTTTTTTTTCCAGTATATGCTCAACAAGACTCTCGTGCGATTTCACCTGCAGAAAGCCTATTCTCTTGGCTGCATCTTTCAGGTGGAAGAGACCCGTTTTGCCGTTCCAAATTTCAGTCCGACTTTTCTCGATTCCGCGTTCCACTGTGCGCCTCTCCCAATGCCGCTCGTCACTCGCTCGTGTGATGTCATGTTGAGTTGTCAGACACGAGCCCCCCTCCCCCCCCTTAAAACCCCCGCTTTCGGCAGGATGTGAACGGATACAGCCCGGGGCCGACGATTGCCGATCAAGAACCACTTAACTCGAAATTCGAACAACGCGAGGATGCGTTGTTCTTGTAATCGTCCGTCGCGCCGTGCCGCGCGCCGGCTGCTGCGTGACAAGTGATAACCGTTCCGAGCGAACAAGCGGGAAAAATGCTCGTTTGATGTTGTCAAATCGTGCGGGGAAATATAGCATAGGCACCCCCCCCCCCCCTCAAGAAAGAGGCGAAAATCAAGTGAACCAGATTGCCATTGAGGATCGTCGAAATTCGCAGGATCGCATTGACGCAATAGGCGAAAGAAGGGATTTTTCTGGGGGAAGACAAGAGAGGTACCTCTTCAAGGGAGTACACGAGCTGATTGTTGAAATTGATGGACAAAGCTACAGACAAAAAGGAGGAAGGGGAAATGGAGCGATCCTACCGGTAAAAGCCAGAGGCGAATACCATGTTAATTGATAATTGGACGTATTTCTACCAAACAGACCTATGTGCAGGTGAGAAATATGGGGTGTTCTCGTCGAAGCTGCATAAGAAGCAATGTAAAAGTGGGCGTGGTTCCTTTTGAAGAATTGGAAAAGCGAGATATTACATTCTATCAAAGAGACCTATGTGCCAACTGAATGCGGAACTCATGAGCCGCGGGTATGGCAAGAGAGCGTTGTGGACAGGGCTCACGAGTTAAAGCGCCCCGACGACGATCTCCCTCTCACTCGAGTGCGCACTTTCATTGCCGCTGACGTCACTGGCGCTTTATTATTCCCATTCACTCTTACGGCCAGGGAACTAACGAGCACACCCCATATTTCTCACCTCCACATAGGTCTGTTTGGTAGAAATACGTCCAAATTGTCATAGATTTAAATGGCATATCAATCAATCTAACGCAAAGCGCGCCACGATTTTGACTTTCTAGTGAGTATGAAGGTATTGTAGCATCGCGTCCATGATATTGGACTCCATGATCCCCTAAATAATGTTCGGTTGCTCATTACGTCCAAGATCTTGGACTCCGTGCTCACTTTAATTAGGGATAATTTTTTAGAAAAATCGAAGTGAGCGTAGCGTCCAAAATTGTGGGATACAGGTATTCTTTGACAAAACGCGAGCATGTGGTCCAAAAAATTATTAAGACAATTTTTGTGAAATAAAGACGAAAAAAGTGTTTTTTCTTAAAAAAATGTTGCATTGGTTAGGTTAGGTTAGGTTAGGTTAGGTTAGGTTAGGTTAGGTTAGGTTAGGTTAGTTTAAGTTAGATTAGATAAGAGAAGTATACAATTTTCTATCATGATGAACTTTAAGACCAAGAGACGTCTGATTGCTATTGGACTCCATGCTCAAGCGAAGAAGAGAGAAGTTTAGCGGTGAGCATGGAGTCCAATATCTTGGACGAGATGAGCAGGCAAATATATCAAGGGTGAGCATGGAGTCTAATATCATGGACGTGATGCTACATAATCAGTATGAAAGGGGAAAAGTACTGATTTTTAGAACTATTTGGCAACAATTAGAAAATTCTAGCAAAGGGTCGAGGGACGGAAAATCCGGGAATGGAATATGAGGGAACAAGCGAGCGGGAAGGAATGGAGGATGAGGAGGAAGCGAGGTGAAGAAGGAGGTAATTGAATTAGGAGTAATGCACCGTGCAAAAAGCTACAGGCCCTCGAGGTTATAGGAATCGCCGGCTGTTCGCCGAGGCCTGGGCCGTTCGGAGGCCAGAATTCCGCTCGAAAATCGCATCCCGCGTTGTCAAGTGGCGGGGTCAATGCTAAAAAAAGTACCCCCCATCCTTAAATGGAACGCATTTAGCAGAAAGTAGAGTCCCTTTATACTGAGAGTCAAGACAACACCTCCTCATGGAGTCACAAACGGGAACAAAGATTACAGAAATTGAACGCTTTTCGTAATCTTTGATCGGCCCATTCTCAAATCCCTTTCTCGGTTCCTCCTCTCATTCCGTTTGTTCCTTGCCGAACCCATAATTCCTTGGTCCATTCCAGATTATAATCTTTGCAATCGGCGAAAATTTAATCTTTATTCCCGTTGTACTTCCGGGACTTCAGCAATCTACTGTTGACTTACCTACATGGTTGATGTTCAACAATGTGTTGGCAGTTCCGTTTTGCAAACAAGCCGAAAATGGCCGCAGTTGGGGAAACTTGTTTAGCTCATGACGTCACCCGAAGCTCATCATCGACCATGTAGGTAGGTCAACAGCCGAAATTAGGATGATGACTGTTGCTCCCTTATAATTGTCCATACGGAATTGTTGAATCCCCGAAAGTAAAATCTTCCACCTGTCGCGAAGAGGCCAGTGGAGGGTCTAATGTCTCTGTTTGTGACACTGTGAAGGCCTAAAATACGGGAACCAATCAGAAATGGATTCACAGTGTCTTGAATCTCAGTATAAAGGGACTCAAGCAGAAAGG
Organism: Bemisia tabaci; assembly: GCF_918797505.1. Lineage (NCBI taxonomy): Eukaryota > Metazoa > Arthropoda > Insecta > Hemiptera > Aleyrodidae > Bemisia > Bemisia tabaci. The sequence goes on along the minus strand of NC_092802.1, from coordinate 38,302,851 downwards.
AACCAAGCCACATCAGCTATTGCCAAATTCAATCGGGCTATTAAATTTTGTGCATGAAAACGGTTGTGCGGATTTTTGTACTTTCAGCAAATTTTCTTCATCGAACGAAGTAAATTTCTTGAAATTATTAAAGGAATCCGCACAAACGTTCTCTTGTAAAAAATGAATTGCCCAGTTAAATTTGGCAATGGTTGAAGTGGCTTAGAACCTTACTGCTAAACGCAGTCCAAATGAGCCTGTTGCAAACTTTAGCTGGAGCAAAATAGGAGCTATATCTTGTAGAAAATGGTTTAAAACTCATGATGAGTGCATCACAGACGTTGGAATTGCGTCCCTGACCTCATAATCTGCGTCAAAAATATGCGTTTTTAAACTCCCCGCCACAAAAACTATCGAGTGTCAACACAACTGAAGATTCATAAGTCCGCAAGAGAGACTTATTCGGGCCTCATGTTTTAACTTTTCTCCCGAATCTGAGCGATAATCGGCAGTATAGAGAAGCATTGCTGAGTTCACGCCTCGTGTCCTCGCGCCTTCAATTTCGCAGATACAACACGGACATCCATCAAGCACGAATAGTTGTTTCTCTGCGCCGCGCACCGTCCTCAAAGCGCGTCCATTCCTTCGCTCTATTTCCACGTTGTGTTGGTTCCGTTTGTCTCCTGTGCAACTTGAGAAATTTAAATAAAGAATACCTGACGGCCTAAAATTTTTGACACTATAATGAGGCGTCAACTCGTGGTTTCGATCACCTCGAGGTTGGGCAGGTTAAACGAGTATGCTTGCAGATTCAGTTGTTAGAGGAGTTTATTAAACCAAGTGCATTTCGATCCAAAGCATTATTTTCAGTGGTGTGGTCGTGGAAGACACTTAACAGTTTAATAATCACTACAAAGCATAAGTACACATATACAGAACTGTCTACTTGCTGTACTGATAGCTTATAGTGATGTTTTTTTAAACTGTCAAATAGATTGCAAAAAGGAATCAAGAGTATTCAAATGTCGTTTAGTTTATACAAATATTAACTGATCCCCTAAACAAGTTGTAGCTTCATCACCGATTATCTGTAGATTCAAGACGAAACTGAGAAAACTTTTTAAAAATTTAAAATAATTTAAATTTGCTTGATTTCAGTAATTTGATTGCAAAGAATGTAAGTTGCACAATTCCAGCAACATTGGAATAGCTCTTGGTTCCGTTTTGCAAAATGCAATCCAAATGTCTTCTATGCCACTGAAGATGATCCTTTTAATTATCGGAATGAATTTGACTTAAGAGACACCTTTAAACTGCATCTCCTGGCATACTATTTCAACCTGTTCATGAAATACTATATGTAGGTGCAATATTCGTTGATTTCTTAATTACCTTGAGGTCAATGCATTATGACCGCCGCAGTGGATCAAGTCAATGTCATAGGTAGGACAAAATTTGGAAACTTTAACTCCGATAGTACAAAACTTTGAGGTTCTAAAAGTAGTTCCGTTGGTTCCTCGTAAAATTTGCTCCTAAGAGCACCTCTTGAAATTTAATCGTGACAAAATAAACATCAAAATTTGCAGATTTAGTCAAAAATTGCATGTCCGACCTTTCTGATTGACTCGATCCACTGCGCGCCGTACGATTCAAATCGCAACAAACGTTTTCATTTTAAAGAGACGATCCGAATGTCCACTTCAAACACAACATGTTCGAGAATTACAACCCGTCATTACAATTGTGGCCAGATTGCAGTGGCGGGCGCGCTTTGCGATTTATCGATTAATCTGTCATTAAAACCTATGGAAAAGGGTCGAAGAAGGGTGCTCGCACCGAACACCTTAATAATCGATTCTTTACCACAGCTTCAAATGGGGGAAGTATCGATAATAAGCGATCATTCACGCCTCGCCACTGCCAGAAAGTAAACGAAAAAACGCGGGTGAAATGACAGACGGCCATCATTTCTTCTTGTGACATCCTACACTCCCTAGACGCGATTTTTACTTTCTCGCTCCCCTAGGGTAGAGAGGAAGTATTGTCATCCTCCAAGAAAAAAAAGAAAAAAAAGTTGAAATTTCATCATTTCTAGACGTTTTAAGGTCCCAGGAGTAAAAATAACCATACTTGAAAAAATGCGTGTCCGTCCGTCAGCTGTCCCCCAAATCTGTGTACAGCGATATCTCAGAATCTATCTGTTCGATTTCATTCAAAATTCTCACAGAACACCATATCTATGGTCTCCTTATGCACGTCGAACGATTTTGGGGTACGCTAAAATTTGGGGGGGCTAGTTTTCGTTCGAAACGTGGTTGGTTTTAGGCGACTTGTAAAGTCGTTCCCTCGGCTGAAATGGCGGGAAAATGCAAGTATTCTTATTTTTTACGAACTTTTCGAAAATGAATTATCATACAATTTTGCAACAGCCTCAATGTCTCGGATCTCTTTATCCAACCATGAAAAAGATACAAAAATGTAGAGAGTCAAAGAGCTTAAAATTATGTACGATGATGAGGCAATGATCTAATCTAGTCAGGCGCGTAGGGCACTGCATGGCTGCAGTTCTATAGATCGCACGGAAATGTAACTAAATTAGTAAGTTATTTAGAAACACAAAGATCCTGATGCCTCCCGCTTTAACATTCTTGAAAGGGCCAACCAAACTTACTTTTGGAGTTAACAAGCGGAGCACGTGGGTGCCACTCTTAGCTGAAATGCACTTTGTAATTCACAACGAGCTTTGGTGACTTCAAAAGACTTTCTCTCAGGTAAATAGCCTGTCAAAAAAGTGCCCTTTTTTGAGAAATCTCAGGTCCCGTTCAAATGTGGTCTAATAAACGTAGCCGATATTTTTAGACAATCCTCTACTGAAAGTTCTACCATGGGTTCAAAGATTTTTTTGGCAAAAAAAGAGATGCGAAGTTCGCATTTTTTACCATCGATAAATGATGATTTTTTGAAGTTCCTCGGTTGAAAAGAACCACACGACCTCAGTTGATCCGTTTTATTTTCAAAGTAAGGTATCATAATTACTGTGCCGCACAAGTATAAAGATATCTAAAAACTACTTTTTTTTCAAAACAGAAGATTTGAAAAAATAGCATTTTTCAATGATATATCTAAATTATTATCACGATTTTGGAGATACTTTGATATCGGAGGAAATAAGAGAAATTTCCTGTTTATAGCACCGATTTCTTGACAAATTTCTTGATTGTGCTAGTTAGTTTTCTTTCTTTGACGTCAAAATGCAGTCCATAAGTACAGATACCACTAATCGATTTCGAAGGAGCTCATTTACTTGAACAACTAAAGGAGAAAATTTCATTCAAATACACTTTCAAACAAGTTTTGGTTGAGTTCATGAATATCTCAATTTTTCCAAAAATTTCACTTGTCCGCCTTGTCCTCCAAGCTCCTCCATTGAGACTCACGTGTTTCATGGCGTCGAGCGGCGGTTGGGCCGCGTAGTTGCCAGGGGAGGGTCCCTCGGTTATAAAAACGTGTGAAGTACATGGAAGCGGCCGCCGTTGAAGAAGAGGTGTTTCGGGCACCCGATAGCGCCGCGCTTCGCCGCAACCCGCCGAGCACCGCACAGTGGATCGAGTCAATTCGATAGGTTGGACGTGAAATTTTTTACTAAAACTGCAAATTTTGATGTATATTTCGTCACATTTTAAATTGTAAGGGGTGCATATTACAGAAAATTTTACGAGGAAACCGATGGAACCACTTTTAGAACCTCAAAGTTTTGTATGAACGGAGTTAAAAGCGTTCGAAGTTTCCAAATTTTGTCCGACCTCCCTATTGACTCGATCCACCGTGCGCCGCGCGGGGCCCGGGGCTGCGGTCGATATGCAAAACTGGCGAAGTTTACGCAGAAGTATTCGCAACTTTCGGGATTGACTGAGAACTTGTAAAACGTCAAAACGGGGCCGCTGGGGCTCAGAGAGAGAGGGGGGGGGGGGAGCGACAAAAAGTACCCGCGCCGAGAGAGACGTTAGCTTGTATTGTTGCGATCTTCCCCTTGATGCCTCGTTACAGGGAAAACGGCGATGTTCATGGGGAAAATAGCTAAAAAAGTCGCTGAGGACTGATTATTGAAATGGATAGACAAAGCAATACACTAAGGGAACGAAAGGAAAATGGAGTGATCCATGGTTGAAATGGGGTTTGTTGTAGGCTGAGGGGTAATTTGATGGACTAACTGTATTCTGTAAGTTAAAGGTGCACACTGAGAAAAAAAACACATTGGATCTTGAGTCCAGACTCTTAAAAATATCGACAAGAAAAGTACTCTTGATTCAATCAGAATCTAGCTTAAATCAAGAACCAAACCTCTTAATTTAAGCGGATTTCGTTTTGATTCAAGCAAAACCCCGATTGAATCAAGAGTATTTTTTCTTGTAAATATTTTCAAGGGTCTGGACTCTAGATCCTATGTGTATTTTTTTCCAGTGTATCCAAAACAGTCGCTAAGGACTGATTACTAAAATTGATAGACAAAGCTACAGTCGAAGGAAACTAAAGGAAAATTAACTGATCCATGATTGAAAAGGGCGGTTGTTGTGGGCTAAGAAGGAAATGATGGACTGACTATATTCTGTAAGTTAAAGGTGTATCCAAAAAAGTCGCTGAGGACTGATTATTGGAATTGATAGACAAAGCTATAGTCAAAGGAAACGAAAGGAAAATTGAGTGATCCATGATTAAAAAGTGCGGTTGTTGTGGGCTGAGGGGTAAATGATGGACTAACCATATTCTGTAAGTTGGAGGTGTAGCCAAAGTGCGTTAAAATCCAGTAAAGTGGAAATCTCAATACAAAGCAAAATTGTATTGAGACGTATTGAGATATCCAATTTACTGGATTTTAACGCATGTTGGCAACATTCCCAACTTATTGTTGATACGACTCGTGTGCCAACCGGCAATCAGTTTGTAACGTTATTCTGGCTGGTGCTAAGGAAGAACGCCGTATGAGCCTTCAGACATTGCATATTGCTTCAAAAAACAGGAAAGTTATTGAGGAGATTTTGAATATTTTTCTTCAAATTTTTCAAACAGCTTTCTTCGCAGTTTAATCGAAAAAATATATGAACATTTCAGGTTGAGGTATGCATACTTTTCCTCTAACGGGTAGTTGTTATAGACTAGGGAAGAAAATGATGGACTATCTGAAGGATCTCTGGCGAGTTGTCTTTGGTTAGCCTATTACCTACCCTCATTTGTCCATTGCGAAACACCTGCTTTCATTACTAGAATCCCTCCATCTTCTTTTCATCTCCTTACTGAAAAAAATATGGTAGGTTTTACCATACTCTGACACAGTTATCCGAGTATGGTAATAAACACCAGACTCTATAGTAGCATCTACTAGTAATGGTAAGTATCACCGAGTTCTGACGAATACTGCTATAGTTATGGTTTTATCCACCAACTAGTACACTGAAAAAAAAAAAAAAACACATTGAATCTGGAGTCCAGACTCTTGAAAATATCGACAAGAAAATATACTCTTGATTCAATCGGATTTTTGCTTAAATCAAGAACCAAGCATCTTAATTTGAGCGGATTTCCTTTTGATTTAAGCTTAAATCTGATTGAATCAAGAGAATTTTTGCTTGTCAATGTTTTCAAGAGTCTGGACTCTAGATCCAATGTGTTTTATTCCCCAGTATATCACTTTGTAAAAACTCAAGGAGACTTACAGTGGATACTACCATATTTTTTTTCAGTGCTTTGTCTGTAGCTTTGTGTATAAATTTAATTAATCAGCCCGCGAAACAGATGACCCGAGTTCACCTTTTCCCTGCACGATGCGGCATCGACGGCGGGCGAGGGCGAGGCGCGCCTCCGGGAAAAAATGCAGATCAGCAACAAAGCGGAAGGAGAAAAAAGCTCATCAAACTTATTTTCGACTAAAGTTGAGGAGCCGAGTTCTTTTATTCAGGGCTGTCAAAGTGAAAGCAGCAGCAATGAAAGAAACCAACTGGGACACCCACACCCTCCGCCGTGCCCCTACAACCTCCTGCATCTGCAGCCCCCACTCTCCCTTCACAAAAGCGCCAACACAATTAAATTCGAGAACATATCAAACGGCTTTCCAAGTTTGCTTCCACTACTCTGCCCCGGCCGCGCTAAGCTGTCGTCCTGAGATACAACGTCGTATGGCCATTACAATGTCGCCAAATTTCTCCCGGGCGAATATTTACTTTCGCGCAGGGGTGAAAAAACCCTCTTTCATACGAACCGATAATTTCAGTGATGCACACGGAGAAAAAAACTCCGTGCGCGGGACCCGAAGTATAGCTCATATGAATCTCTGATGTTTTCGAATTGAGCATCTGAGCATTTAAGGTCTAGCTGTCGAAGTTCGGATCACACATCTGAAATTTCAGTTCTTACATCTAAAGTACTTCGGTTTTCACATCCGAAAAGCTTCGGTTCTCACACCTGAAGTACTTCAGATGTAAGAACTGGAGTTTCAGATGTGTGATCTGAACCTCGACAGCTAGACCTAAAGTGTTCAGATGCTTAATCCAAAAACTTCAGAGATCCATATGAACTAAACTTCGGGTCCCACGCACGAGGTTTTTTTCTCCGTGTATATGTCGCAGGCAATCAGCAATCGCCGGCAATTTGGAAGCGGTTCACACGTTGTTTCAATAGAGTACAATAATGCGCATCGGCATGATGCAATTTTGAAGGGTTATGGTCTTCAAAAGTACGAGCTCGGCTGGAAGCGCCTTCATTTTTCGTGATACTCTGCGCTTTGGCGCGATGTTAGTTTAGTTGCCTGTCCGATCTCCAACCCAACTAAAGTCACGGAGTTCACTACACGCTCTTCGGAGTATGCACATTCCGATGCCATGTTTTTAAGGATGGAAAAGTGTCTCTTCACATTATAGGCAACAAAATCAGCACTCTAATCTTGTTCTTTTATTCTTGAATTTTATGATTTTCTATATTTATTCATCAATGGCTTGTAAATTGCCGGCGATTGCCAATTGCCTGCGACATGTGGAGTACCTTATTAATGAGAGTATGGGCACCGGGTTACATGGAGCCTTTTGGATCCAAGAAATGACAGTGACTTTAGGTAGGAAAAGGAAGGAGCGAGTGAGAAGGGGTGTTGCTAATATTTAGCGTGCATCACTTACTCCACATGTTACCAATCTTGCCATAGTAGAGGTTCAAGTTCAAGAGACGTTTAAAAATTAATGCACAATTTTGGATTCAAAACTGAGTGAATACGTCTAAATCTTTCGAATTTGAGCAAGTTTCTTAATCATATCGGCGAAGAAACCAACTGAGCGCGTCTTTAATTCTAACGTTTTGAAGCTTCCCCGCTTGTTTTTAGAGTCAAATCATTGGAATCCCTTTCAAGGACCCGTTTGCAAACTTATACCTCTGAATTTTTCTTCGAACTGGCAAAGGTTCTCTTTTTGATGGTGCTATTTTGAGGGATCCTAAAGCCTCCCTTAATCAAAATTAAGACTAAATGAGGCTTTTCTAAGGAAAGGGGCTATCTATTAAGGAGCGACGCAATGAGTACGACCCTTTGACTGATCCTTACCTCACCTTTACTGCCGTGCTAAGGAAAAACGCCGTATGAACCTTCAGGCGTTGCCATATTTTCTTTAATAACCAACGAATTTGCTAGGAAAATTCTGAATGTTTTTCTTCCAATTTTTCAGACAATTTTGTTCCCGATGTAATCTAAGAAATCGGAAAATCTTAAGGAAAAATACGCAAAACTTTCTTCGAAAGTACAGGTTTTATTCGGGGAGATTTGGCAACTCTCGAATGTTCATACGGCGTTCTTTCTTACCACGGCAGTATAGATGCGTCATATTAAAGAAGAGCCAGGATTTTTAGTTCCAAATTGCAAAATGCAGTCCAATAGAGGTGTTTGGAGGACAAGGTGCATAATTGCAGTCTTTGAAAAAAATTGCGATATTCATGATTCCAAGTATACCTAGTCTTAATGGATGATCTGTGAAAAATTCGAACCCAACCTAATTTTTAGGCATCGAAAAGTCAGTTTGAACTTTCTTTGCGCCGTGAGGATTCGTATTCTGCCGTGCCAAGGAAAAACGCCGTGAGAACATTCGAGAGTTGCCAAATTTCCTTCGATGAAATGTTTAGTATTGAGGAAATTTATGAATATTTTTCCTTGAAATTTTCAGGAGCTCCAGTTGAAATCGCGAGCAAAATCATCTGAAAAAAATAGAAGAAAAATATTCACAAGTTCAGCGGGAAATTCGTGTTCTATCGAAGGAAATTTAGCAACGCACGAAGGCTCATACGGCATTCTTCCTTAGCACGGCAGTATAGGTGCATCATACTGTGCAAGAAATCCAAATCCCTTGGATTTGATTTTGGGCAGATGAACGGAGCACTCTGGACGGAAAATGCCTTCTGCGGGGGGGTCTGGGACGGGGACGGGGCTGCCAGGGCGGCCCTATAATTAGCCGGCGGGAAAATTAAGTATTTCAGCGTGCGCCCGACTCGCATCAGTCATGAAATTTGGCAGGGCTCGCCCGAGCGGCCAGCACCGCGACATCGTTATAAAATTAGATTAGAAAAATAAAAAATACTCGCATTAGCGATAAAACACCTACTCCGGGCTAATAACGTTGCCGCGGCTGATTCATCCCGCGACAATTCGTCGCTCCTGTGACGTAACGGCGTATCGCGATTTACACATGAGCCCTACTTTCCGTATAACTCTATGCTTCCAGGGGCTCATGTGGAAACAGAGATACGCCCTCACGTCACAGTAGCGACGAATTGGCCGAGCCGCCACCATCTACGTTCCCGCGCTCAGCGTAACGCCGTATGAGCCTTCTCGCGTTGCCAAATTTCCTGTTGTAAAACACTTTTTTCCGGGGAATCTTGTGATTATTTGAATCAGCACTTCAAAGAAAGGAGGAAGCCCAATTTTTTTTTTTTTTTTTTCTTCATGAAAAGAATGGTTTTTTCATGAGGGAAGCGATAGCTCCCGAAACTAGTCTGGCGTTTTAAGACGCAAGCGAATTCGAGTTTTTTAGTTGATTTAATCAGTACGCCGTTTTTTAGTTTCATTTTCATTGTTAAATGAGGAAGCACAATTTTTTTCCCACCGTTGACGCTCTTCTTACAAGACATTCGCTTTCCTGTGTGTATATGCGGGGAAAATGAAAAGAATGGTTTTTTCATGAGGGAAGCGATAGCTCCCGAAACTAGTCTGGCGTTTTAAGACGCAAGCGAATTCGAGTTTTTTAGTTGATTTTAGCTGTAGTTGATTTAATCAGTACGCCGTTTTTTAGTTTCATTTTCATTGTTAAATGAGAAAGCACAATTTTTTTCCCACCGTTGACGCTCTTCTTACAAGACGTTCGCTTTCCTGTGCGTATATGCGGGGGAAATTTGGCAACATTCGTGAGCTCATACGGTGTTTTGCTTCAAGACGACATTACAACGTTGCGGTACGAACTAGAAAAACATGCGCCGCGTGCTCGTGTGTCGTCGGGTCCCATTCAGTGGTGTTGCGTGAAAATCAGCCAGGGGTATAGTCGAGATTGTGGTACTTTTTTTTCCGTGCTCACTGCGCCATGAGAGTTTGTGAAAGCGAAAGCGCCTTCACGTTTTTTGTATGCAACACGCACATGCGATAAGCACGCATAGTTGTATCGGTATCAAGGCGTTATGAGTCAAGTCACTGCCTCGGAATTTTCGATGATTGCGAAAAAGTTCCTGAAAATATATTAAATTTTAAAAATCCATGGTTGGACTGCGCAAACTGCGCGTTGCACGATGTATCATCAGCAGGTCTGATGCGTTCACGTGGTGCATGTGCGACCTAATGCTGCACCTCTTGGATGCAAAAAAAATCACAGAGGTTACAGTGACACATTTATAAACTGAAAAAGCATACATGATGCTCTCATAATTCAATTTGAGTAAGTGCAGGTGTGTCAACAGGATTATATGTCATTCATTTTTTCTCTTTGATATTGGGCGTGGAGGAGATTAGCTTTAAGACGCACAATAAATATTAAATCTTACCGTCTAAACATTTGAGAATATTCGAAAATTAGTCGCGCTCATATGTTTAGTTAACTCTTGCTATAAAATTTTCCGTGCATCACTGAAAAAAAATTATCACAATCCAAGTTGGATCGTATTCAACAAAAAGGAACCAAGGTGATTATAGTGTTTTCAAAATCGTAGAGCTTCTTCTTTTCCTTTACAAATATTTCATATTTACACAGCATCAACATTTACACAATTAATTTCCTTTAAAAATTAAGAATTTTTTGGTGGGAAGCAAAAATTATTTGCTATTTTGAGAGATTTTTCAGATAATTTTGAAGAGGCAACATTTTTAAAACACTGTAATCGCGCTGATTCCGTTTTGCTAAATGCGATCCAATTTATTGACAAATTTCCTAATTCTGCCGGCTAATATTCATTTTCTAGTGAAAAATGCAGTCCATAAGTACAGATACCACTATTCTAACTCGACGGCGCTCAATTTGCCTATTCGAATAATTTACGGCGAAATTTATTTAGACGATCCTTGAAAAAAGGCGAGTTTTTAAGGTTTGATGGGGCCAGATCGTTGGCTGCCAGTAGATGAATTCGATCAATGGTGCGATCAAACTACACCCACTGAAAAAAAAGATTGGTAGAATTTACCATTTCTTCACGCTGTATTTCACACAGCGTCAATTTAGAATCAATTCCGCCAGAAAAAAGATAAACGTTACTATGTACTGGTACAAGTAACCATTTCTCTGGCAGAATCGACTTGAAAATAGGTAGAATTTACCATTCCTTCACGCTAAGTGAAATACAGCGTGAAATGATAAATTCTACCAATCCTTTTTTTCAGAGCCCCTGGCTGATTTTTGCGCCAGATGTAAAAGTAGTTGCACTAGCCAGAGGTATGGTTGACCCAACCACATTCTCGGCAAGCTCAATCGTACCTCTGACTGGTGCAACTACTCGTTTATCTGGCGACAAAATCGGCGAGGAGTATAGTTGGAATTGTACGTATTTATGCTAAATGGAACTATGTGCAAGTGGAAAGATGGGGTGTGCTCGTTAGTTGAGGGCCATAAGAATGAATGGGAATTTAAAAGCGCCAGTGACGTCAGCGGCAACGACCCAGACCGGGAACGACGGGGATATAGGTGGCGGGGCTTTTTAACTCATGAGCCCTGTCCACAAAGCCCTTGTCACATGCAAACGGCTCAAAAGTTAGCGCTCAGTTCCTTTTGATTTAATGTCAAATCCAGCTTTCCCATTTTCTCAAAAGGAACTGGATCCACTTTTACACTGTTTCTAATGCAGCTTCCACGAGCATACCCATCTTTCCACTTCCACGTAGTTCCATTTATCCAGAGTGGCATGCAACGTAGGAAAGAAATGAAAGATTGGAAATTTCAGTGAAAATATTTCACGAAATTTCACGAGGCTGTGAAATAAGTCATATTTTTCAGGGGCTAGAGTATGCAACCCGCACTCAAACACACAAAAATAAAAGAAAGTCACAATTTTTACATTTTGTGAAACACGAAAAGGAACCAGTATTTTTCATTATCTTTCATAAATTCCTGAAATTTCACGAAATATTTCACGTGAGATTTCAAGATTTTATTTTTCATGAAATTTTTGCCACCCTGCTTTTATCATAAATACGTCCGATGGAACATTTGTAGGTGTCAGAAATTTTGTAAAAGTCCATGTTTAAAATGAAACTGTGAAGAAGACTGAGCACAAGGATATCCTTGGTTTCTAAATTGAACAATTATTGGAGGAAATATGACAGGATAACCTTATTTGCCAAAATACATGTGTTTAAATGGAAAATGCCGCAAGGTGACCGTCGCAAGGTGGCTCATTTTCTCACTTATGAATTTATTTGTCTCCAATTTCCGATTTCAGAAAAAAATTATAAAAAATACTGCGAACTCAGCTGATTAAGCACAGCACTCTCAGATGAAGCATACAATTTTGTGTGCAAATTCTCCATTGTGATTCTTTTATTTCCGTGTATAACTTCCACATCTTTTCCATGCAAAAATACTAAGTTTCTATCACTGGTCACTACTAGAGTCTGATGTTGATACTATGATGAGCTCCAGAATTCCTCCCATAGCTCACTGATAGCCCTCGCAGCTGACATTACACACGAAAATGAAATTACAAGAGATTATTCTGTTTCCGGTTCTGTCCCTCTGCGAAAAACGTGACTAATTACAGGGATGGGCTAAGGGCTATCCCATGCTTAATTCGGTCCTACGCGACCAACACGACATCAATGGAGATGTTGCATGTGTGAGGAATTTGCATTTGACTGTTGATTCTTGTGTAAAAGTTGGCGAGAAACACGATGGTGCCACTGGTTTTCTCTGATATCAACTCCCAAGCTCAAAAAAAGCTCTGAGTGGAGGCCAAAATGGAGGGATATCCCACGTTATCCTGAGTGTCCACCTCTACATCGAGACGAAACTCTCCATGCAAAGATAGGGAGCAAATACATTAGCAGGGATGCCGTGTTTTCACTTTTAGAGTCCCCAAATAAGGTGGCGGCCCTGTCAATGTATTTGCACCCTATCTTTGCAAAAGCCATAGTATAAGTTTGTGTCTCCTACAATCCGAGATCCAAAATTAATTCAAGGCAAAGAGGATGAATGTCCGCACGTGGTTTTGCACTCTGGCCATCGATTTTTGGACTGCCTTCAGCAGAAAGGAACCATGCCACGTCAGCTTCTGAAGAATTTGACTGGATTCCTTTGAAAATTCTACGGAATGGACCACTAGACAAGGTACGAATTTCAGCATTCTGATACATGTTTCTTAACTAAAATTTCACGTAGAAACCCATGCGCACATAGAAAATTACCGAAATTAACTCCTTACTAAGATATTTGATGATTCTAGATGTGTGAATTCAAACCACCCGCTCATTAAAACTCAATGCTCTACGTGATTTACATCGCGCGCTAAACGTTATCATGATAGTCTCTGCGATGTAAAAATCTGGCAACCTCAATCTTGACGCTTTGGCACAGCTGTAGCAAATAGCTTATAGTTTGAACAACACATGGTGGAAAATGAATATTGCTCGATTGAGAGGCTTGCTGAAAACCGTTGTAGTGCGCGATTTGACTCGCGTAGAGCTCTGAGTTTCTTGTGAGCGGGCAGTTCAAATTCCTTGTAGCCAATGTGAAATAAAAACGTTAATATCTTTGTTAGGAGTTGGTTTCAGTAATTTTCGTTGTAAGAATCATGTTTTACGTGAAATTTTGATTAAAAAACATGTATCAGATTGCTTAAATTCGTACCTTGTCTAGTGGTCCATTTACTTCATAATATGCGGAAAATTCATTAAAATTCGCACGAACATTTGAACAACCATTTTTATAGAGAAAATCAAATTCCGTAATCGAATTTTACATTAGAGGATGTGGTTGGGTTCCTTTCTGCTAAATGTAGTCCATTCGCCATTATTTCGGTACCTCACGGTTTGTCCAGGTCTTGGACATCATGAACGCAATCCAGCGACGACAATCAGACTCGAAAGCGAGCTTTTGGGGGGGGGGGGTCTGGTGAATCCCCCGCCCCTCACCCGGCTAATATCCATATCTGGCCAAGTGATTTCCCGGATTTTCCACAATATTCATCATTCCCTGATGAATTCCAGCACCTCCCCGTTTTCCAAGGTCCTGCACTCTACGAACACAATCCACCAACGACAATCCGACCTGAAAGCAAACTTGGGGAGGGGGGGTTGCTAGGCTCACCCTCCCCCTCCCCGGGCCAATTTCTATATCTGGCCAGGTGATTTCCCTGATTTTCCCAGACATTTATCATTCCCTGACGATTTGCGGCACCTCGCGGTTTTTCGAGGTTCTGGACACCGTGTACGTAATCCACCGACAACAACACTGTAAAAAAAACTCCGACCGTGGAAACCGTATTTACGGGCTATATAGATATACCGTTCGCGTTTCGGGCTCAGAGGCCGAAAGTTCCTAGCATAGCACCCGAGGCAATCGAAGCTACGGCTGTAGCACCCGGAACTTTCAGCCTATGAACCTGGAACGGACGCACAGTGGATCGAGTCGATCAGAGAGGTCGGACATGAAATTCCTGACTAAAACTGCAAATTTTGATGCTTATTCATCACATTTTCAATTCTAGATGAAAATGTCACGAAGAAACCAGTGGCATCGTTTTTAAAATCTCAAAGTTTTGATTTAACGGAGTCATAAGCTTTTAATGATTCCAAATTTTGTCCGACTTTTGTCATCGACTCGGCCCACTGTGGGACGGTGCGTATATATAGCCTGTAACCTTTTTTTCAGTGAATGCGACCCTTGAGCACGGTGTCTAGAATTTTTGAGCAGGTTCATTCCCTGATTTTTCCCTGATTTTCAGGAGCTCATTCCCTGATGAGAAACCGAAGTTTTCTCCCACCTCCCCGGGATTTTCTGGAGGAAAAGAATATAACTCTCCAGAGTTCGATATACGAATATCGATTTCAATTCATCTTTTAACCATTTCTTTGGCGCACATTCAACATTTTAATTCCGATAGCGTTCCTGATGTTTATATTATCTGGCCAATGAAAGCTTCTCCACTCATTTGATGATTTGAAGCTTCTAATGTGTCATTGAAAAAGTTGATAATAGCGCTCCGACAGATTACACTGAAAAAAAAATTGCTAAAATACGGTGACAAATCACCAAATTAGTTAAATCAACCCGGTGTTCTTAATCTATTTTGATGAGTTGTCACCTTTTTTCACTATTTCATGTGTTGATTTTAGCAGTTTTTTTCTTTCAGTGTAGGCCGCCAAATTTGAAATCGAAATAATCCCTAAGCGGTAGAAGAAGAGATTCCCGGTTTCTGGAGCAGATTCCCTGATTTTTCCCTGATTTTCAATGTAAATTTTCATTCCCTTAAGAATCCCGGATTTTCCCGGTTTTTCCCCGTTCTAGACACCATGCCCTTGAGCGAGCTTTCGAGGAGTTGGAGGGTGGACTCACTGGCCGCCAAATTTGAAATCGAAATAATCCCTAAGCGGTAGAAGAAGAGATTCCCGGTTTCTGGAGCAGATTCCCTGATTTTTCCCTGATTTTCAATGTAAATTTTCATTCCCTTAAGAATCCCGGATTTTCCCGGTTTTTCCCCGTTCTAGACACCATGCCCTTGAGCGAGCTTTCGAGGAGTTGGAGGGTGGACTCACTGGTCCGCCAAATTTGAAATCGAAATAATCCCTAAGCGGTAGAAGAAGAGATTCCCGGTTTCTGGAGCAGATTCCCTGATTTTTCCCTGATTTTCAATGTAAATTTTCATTCCCTTAAGAATCCCGGATTTTCCCGGTTTTTCCCCGTTCTAGACACCATGCCCTTGAGCGAGCTTTCGAGGAGTTGGGGGGTGGACTCACTGGTTTCTATCGTTGTCCCGGGGCGTCTGCTGCTGGTTGCCGGTCGCCTGGGCGTCGTGCTTGCGGTCCTTGTGGACGATCCGGATGAGCTTGGACCACGGGTTGTTGGGGGCATGACCGCCCATCCCGCTCGTCTGCCACATATTCCATCACACGCCGCACCCGCGCGACGATCCAGAGACACCACCGCACCAACGACACAACGGACACGACCGCACGAGGCCACGCCGCGCACAGCACTGGCGCGCCCTCCGCCCGCCCGGCCCACCCCCGCCCGCCCCGGCCCGGCGCGTCCACCTGATGCGGCACGACGACGCGCCGGGCCCCGGAACGCCAGCATCCAGGTGGACGAGGTGAGGTGGCTCCAGCTCCGGCCCTGACCTTACACCCCGCCGAAACCGGACACGCTCGCCCGAGCACGCGTCACGCAACCCGCAACAGGGTCCCATATAACGTAAGAACACTGAAAAAACGGATTGGTAGAATTTATCATTCCTCCACGCTGTATATATTTCACACAACGTCGAATTAGAGTCAATTCTGCCAGGAGAAAGGTAAACGTTACTATATACTGGTACAGGTAACCATTCTTCTGGCAGAATCGACTTGAAGATTGGTAGAATTTGCCGTTCCTTCACGTTGTGTGAAATAAAGCGTGAATACAGAAAGCACTGAAATGTAGTTACATCCGTCGTGAGAAATATGACGAATTGTGGCCTAAACGAGACCTTGTGATGAGATCACAAAATGAAAGTTTTGTGCGCAAAAAGTTGTTTCAAAGCGCGTCTTGTCGATACACTGTTGCAAAGTTAAATATTTAAATATTGAAAAAACTCATATTTTGAGGTTCCTTGACTGTGAGAATCGTCCTGTGAATTTCAATCATCAATCTGTTTTCAGTTATATAATTTAATGATAGAAGTTTCATAATCTTGGCAATGCTACAATACAGCCAGTTTTCTTCGTTGAAAAATGCAGAACAAATGGATCGTATATAGTAAAAAGAAACAAGCGCGATAACAATGTTTTCAAAATCGTGCAACACATTCTTCTGAATACTCAATATATGGACACTATTAAAATTTACAAAATTGCTTTCCTTTAAAAGTGACAATTTTTGGAGGGAAAGAAAAATTATTTGCTATTCCGGGTAATTTTTAAGATCATTATGAAAAAGCAACATTTTTACAATACGGTAATTGCGCTGGTTCCTTTTTGTCAAATGCAATCCAAGTGGTCTGCCGTTTCACCAAAAAAAAATCAAAGATCTAAAGATTGCAGTTGTGTGAGAATGGGCAAAGAGACCGTGCTGTACTGACTGTATTTCTACTGTATTGTAGAAATGTTGCTTTTTCATAATTATCTAAAAAATTACTCGGAATAGCAAATAATTTTTGTTTCCCTCCAAAAATTGTCACTTTTAAAGGAAAGTAATTGTGTAAATTTTAATAGTGTACATATATTGAGTATTTTTAGACAAACAGAGGAATAAGTTGCTCGATTTTGAAAACACTGTAATTGCGCTGGTTCCTTTTTGTCAAATGCAATCCAAGTAGTCTGCCATTTCACCAAAAAAATCGCTGAAGATAGCAGTTGTGTGAGAATGGGCAAAGAGATGTCCGAACAAACAATTTCAAATCCAAAACTACCCGCTCCTCGTAAAATGGGTCACTAAACCATGAACGAATTTTGACTTGCGAATATAGTTTTCTAAAGGAAAATGACGCGTATAACACGATGCGAACATTAAAAACGCGAACAAGCAACTCAATTACCGAGAAATGCGCAGTTCAAATCGCTCAACTTATACGCAAATTTAAAACGCCCCGGTTTCGCGCCGCACCGAATGATGTCATCCGGCACCAATCAGAGGCGGGCACGGGTTTCCACGACGTCCGTCAAATGTCTATCTACTCTTCGTATATGAGAACAATACTAAAGTCGAAATTATATCTTTTGAATTCAAGACTATCTCATTCATATGTTAACTGTAATAAACAAGCAACAACTCCACATTGAAATACGTTTTATTTTAACAAACATCAGAGGAAAATGAGAGAAGATTGCGATATGACTACCGCAGTGCATCAACCGCGTCAGTTTCCCGCCATTCGGGTGCGTTTGAAATGTCTTTCAGTTTTTAGATTTTTCAAAAGCGGTTTTCTCCGCGATTTTGGCTCCGTGAAAATGCGGAAAAATCACCACGTTATCTCCTCACATAGTACTTTCAGAATATTCAATAAAATAAACAAGGTTTAGTGACCCATTTTCAATAATCATCCACAAAACTTTTAAAGATTGGTGGGGGTTAAAAGAAGGGGCTTATTTATTGCATGTGAGGCGAGACGGCCGGGCGCGCCATCTTCTGGCATGCTTGCGTGATTACGTGTCAAACAAGTACTAAACAAATAAGGTTACAAGTCGTTAAAAGCGGGTGCCAATTTGCACAAGAAACCAGCTGGTCGCTTCTTTATCACTATGTAGTGTCGACTTACTGCAACTTTATCGTAAACGGTATCATGTTCGCGCACTTATACTGCTATTTAGATTGCATTTTGCAAGAAGGAACCGAGAGTATTTCAAAGTCGCTAACATTGTGCGACTCCTTTTATCGTGCATTTATAAACTGACTATTTAAAAAAGTTTTATCTTTACTCCCAATAAACTATAAATTCAAACCAAAAATTACCTCTGTAAAATTTATTTGTTGCATGATTCCTGTAATTTATAGCAGATAATGTAAGTTGCGCAATCTTAGCAACATTGGAATGCTCTTGGTTCCTTATTGCAAAATGCAATCCACTTTCTGAACTCAAGATGTTTTCACTGGTGAGATGAATGGATCACTAGACAAGGTACGAATTTCAGCATTCTGATTAATGTTTCTTAACCAAAATTTCACGTAGAACACGATGCCTACAACGAAAATTACCGAAATCAACTCCTTACGAAGATATTCAATGATTCTTGATGCGTAAATTCAAACCACCCGCTCATGAAAACTCAATGCTCTACGTGATTCACATCGCGCGCTAAACGTTATCATGACAGTATCTGCGATTTAGAAATCTGGCAACTTCAATTTTAACGCTTTGGCTCAGCTATAGCAAGTTGCTTATAGTTTGAACAACACATCGTGGGAAATGAACATTGCTCGATTGAGAAGCTTGCTGAAACCGTTGTGGTGCGCGATTTGACTCACGTAGAGCTTTGAGTTTCTTGTCAGCGGGCGGTTCAAATTCCTCGTAACCAATGTGTAATAAAAACGTTAATATCTTTGTTAAGAGTGTGTTTCAGTAATTTTTGCTGTGTGAATCGTGTTCTGCGTGAAATTCTGGTTAAGAAACATATATCAGATTGCTTAAATTCGTACCTTGTCTAGTGGTCCATTGCGCTGTTTTAGCAGAATCATTCATTGTTAGTTCATTGGACGATTTATGCTGAAAGGAACTACGTACATAGGGTTTGCGGCAATATAGTTACTTTCAGGATAAAAAAAAAAAACAACTTAATTGGCCCGAAACATTGACAGAGAAACAACTTAAAACGGGACTAAGACCGCAAATAATAAAAAGATACACATAAAATAAAATAAGAAACCCGGGACGTTTCGCAGGGATCACACCCGTATTTTCAACCGGCAAAACAAGAAAAATTAAAATAGTGTCCTTTCTTTCAATTTTTCTTGTTTTGCCGGTTGAAAATGCGGGTGTGATCCCTGCGAAACGTCCCGGGTTTTTTTTATTTTATTTTATGTGTTTCTTTTTATTATTTGCGGCCTTGGTCCCGTTTTAAGTTGTTTCTCTGTTTCAGGATAAATACGTCCCATCCATCTTAGACTATGTAGAATATTGAGGAAAATTCGATTTCGAGAAATTGGTAGTTGCTGTCCTCTTTGGTATAACACGAAAGTATATCATCCCAGTTTACACACCGGAGTCGGTCGTTATTTATGCACTACGTGTCTCCAGGTTGATTCATGACGGCATGCCTGACATCTCGACTAATGGCATTCACTCACCTTTAATAAGACTGCTGTAGGTTGTTCTCCGGGCATCCCTCGACCAGCCTCTGTAACAGATAGCATACATTTTCATTAGTTTCCAATATCCCACCGCAGAATCCGTGGCCTTTGACCTGATCATTGAAACTGATAGACAAAGCGATGACAAAGTAGAAGAAGGAAAATCGGAGTGATTCTATTGGTTGAAACGGGTGATTGTCATAAGTCATGAGCTGAGGAGGAAAATCGTCGTCGTGGAAGGGGGAGGGGGGTTGGTGTCTCTCGTGGGTTGCCGTGCATTGCGCAATTACCCGCTTCCACCGGGGATGGCTCCATTTTCTCCTTGTCCTTTTTAGATATAATTACGAACAAGTCCTCTTAAAAATTGGAGAAAAAATATTCACAAATTTTCCTGAAAACTCGTGATTTGTCGAAGGAAATTTGGCGTTGGAACGAAGGAACGTTGTGCAGAAATAAACTAAGTCATTTCAACTATTGCCCAATTTAATCGGGCAATTTAATTTTAAACATGAGAACGGTTCTGCGGATTTTTGTACAAATTTTAGTGAATTTCCTGCATAATGCGAAGCAAATTCTTAAAATTTTCAAAGGAATCCGCACAAACGGTCTCTCGTAAAAATTAATTTGTTCAGTTGAATTTGGCCATAACTGATGTGGCGTGAATACGACGAACAGTGGATCGAGAAAATTGAAGAGGTCAGGCATAAAATGATTAACTAAAACTGCAAATTTTGAAGTTTACTTCGTCACATTGTAAATTTCAAGGGGTGCTAGTACAAACCGATTTCACGAGAAACCCAACGAAATCACTTTTAGAGCCTCAAAATTTTATAAAAACTGAGTTATAAGCGTTTAAAATTTCCAAGTCCGACCTCTCCTTTTGACTCGATCAACTGTGTGACGTCCGACTTCTCTGAAAGCATCCTTCTTGTTCCATTCGTACATAGACAGCGAAAGTCTAAAACCCCGTATTTCGCTTTCAATGCATAAAATTCTCGGTTTTCATTTTATTTATTTGAAGAAGAAAAAATCAGCACAATTCCTTTAAGTTGTCACGGATTTTTTCACGCAGGGAGAAAAAAATCTCTGGGTTTTCAAAGAATTAAAATTAGGTAGTTTACCATTTAAAAAATAAAATACGACAGGACTGCCGTGCTAAGGAATAACGCAGTATGAGCCCTCATAGATTTTCAAGTTTCCTTCGATAAAAACCAAAATTACTGAGAAATTTGTGAATATTTTTGTCTAACATTTTCAGACAATTTTTTACGCAATTTGATCTAAAATATCTGAAAATGTCGAGGAAAAATGAACTGAGTTAAGAAGAAAGGAACCAACCCACATTTTGGAAAAAATTGAGTTAGGAGTGGTTTTTAACTCAACCACTTCTCTACACTATCTATCCCCAAAAATTCAAAGTTTTTGTTGGAGCAAATTTTGCAGAAATTGAACTTGAAGTTTAACTTTTTCATTGAGTCTTATGCAGGAGCTAAACTCTAAGCCTCTTTTTCTCGGTTCGATCCCGATGTGGCTTGGTTCCTTTCTGTTTAACTCCGTCAAAATGTGCATGAGTGTCGTCAAAAATGCATATTTTACCGAGGGAAATTTGGCAACTCTCGAATGTTCATACGGCGTTCTTCGTCAGCACGGCAGAGGAAGTCTGAACGTCGGAAAGCAAGATACGTGGTCTTGGAGTTTCACCGTCGATATGATGAACAGTTGAAGCGACAACGGAATAACAAAACGCCTTCAAATCCGTGGGTATGCAAGAGGGGCTGCTCTCGAGTTCATTAAGTTGCTGGTGGTTTACGAGCTAAGGCGCTTTGCTGCATCGAAGAGCGTATCACCAAAACGCCCATCAAGACTTGCCTAGCCTCCCGGATAACGTTTGTCTGATGGATTTTTTCATCCGTTTTTTTAGAAAAACAAAAACAAAAAAACAAAGAGGTTATTCAAAATCGGCGATTTTACCCTACGCTTGGATTTTGCCCGGAGTTGGATATGTTGTTCCCTATCACAAGACACGCCTTTTTCCGGCATTGGCAAGTTCACCCGAAATTTTTCCCGCGCGCTACAGCGTTGCCAAGTTGAAAACAGGCAAATTCCGTAAGTGGCATCAAAATTGAGCTATGAAGTTGCGGTTTTTACGAAAATTCTCTAAAAATTACGCACTTTTAGGAAATGACCATGTTTTTAATGTCGCATTAATTTTAACATGCATTATTGCCAAATTTCTGATTTTTAAATTCGACAAATGTTACATATCCGCAAATACCCAAAAAAGCTATCTTCAAATTTGAATAAAAAGTTGTCTAATCGATAGTTCGTTCGATTCCGCATCCATCGATATATTATAGCTCGCTGGGAAACTTTTGGTTCGCGGGATATCATCATTTTTGTGAACAGCTTTATGGAGCGACGACGCTTTTTGAGTCCGGGCGGATAGAAATTTTAGCCTCCAAAAACACCGGGTAGCATTAATTCCATGGTTTCCTATGTAATTTTTGGCGCTGAATCCGAATTTGACCATTTCATAAAAAAATTGTCACCAAGATGTTGCCAAATTTGGCAAAAATTGCTTAAAATCGGCCTTTTTGGCGGATTATAGCCTGTGACTTGCCAGGAGTTGATCAGACGACAAAATTGGTTATTTCCACAGTTAAAACTCGTTAAACTATCTACAAGCTGAGTCAAATTCTTTCTGCTCACGGTAAAATTAAACGCGCGACAAGCAGCAAACTGAAAAAAAGACACCAAAATTGGCGCTTTTTGCGGTTTTTGTCGTAAGTTTCTTGTTTTCCGATTAAGAGAATGTTTCTTAGGAAAATCTGAATTACGCCAAGTGTAACGACAAACTATTGTATTGTTACATATATAGATAAAGAGCCGCTTTAACAGCGGTCTCTCGGGCCCCGCGACGCCTAACCGCCATAGTCCCTTTTGTCCACCCACAGGTCCTCAGTAATTTGGAGCGCCCTTGTTCCTTTTAAGCCCCTTATTGTCCTTTCCTGGGCGTCTTCTTCAGTTTGGTGTCGTTACTTTTTTCTATTAAACTCCATTATCTCAGAATTATAAAATAAAATTGTATACTAAATATGGGTAATGAATAATAACGGTCAAATACCGCCAAAATTCAACGATTTGTACGTAATTTTGGCAATATTGCAATGCGTCTTGTCTTGTTTTAATGAAGTCAGTCTGAGGAAAACATTTTATTCATTAATTTTTAGCAGAAAATTTTCCATTATTGTTTCAAAATGTGGTTTATTGACACGATTCGATAAAACTCACTATTTTATGAATTTTTCCTCTCTGAACTAAATACCCTAGTTATTAGTATATATCTAAGTTGAAAATTAAATTATTCTACAGAAGTGTATTATTTTGCAAGAGAGATACATTTATAAAATTTAAAAATAAGAGGTGAACAAAGAATATAGGACAATAATATCGAAAAAACCAGCGAAAATTGAAGTATTTTGTTTAAGCTTGGCAACATTGGAATATGTTCAATCTTATTTTATTGTTCAATTTTATTAAATTCTGCTCATGTTGTTCATTAGTATAGTCAAGAAACATTCTCTTAATCGGAAAACAAGAAACTTACGACAAAAACCGCAAAAAGCGCCAATTTTGGTGTCTTTTTTTCAGTTTGCTGCTTGTCGCGCGTTTAATTTTACCGTGAGCAGAAAGAATTTGACTCAGCTTGTAGATAGTTTAACGAGTTTTAACTGTGGAAATAACCAATTTTGTCGTCTGATCAACTCCTGGCAAGTCACAGGCTATAATCCGCCAAAAAGGCCGATTTTAAGCAATTTTTGCCAAATTTGGCAACATCTTGGTGACAATTTTTTTATGAAATGGTCAAATTCGGATTCAGCGCCAAAAATTACATAGGAAACCATGGAATTAATGCTACCCGGTGTTTTTGGAGGCTAAAATTTCTATCCGCCCGGACTCAAAAAGCGTCGTCGCTCCATAAAGCTGTTCACAAAAATGATGATATCCCGCGAACCAAAAGTTTCCCAGCGAGCTATAATATATCGATGGATGCGGAATCGAACGAACTATCGATTAGACAACTTTTTATTCAAATTTGAAGATAGCTTTTTTGGGTATTTGCGGATATGTAACATTTGTCGAATTTAAAAATCAGAAATTTGGCAATAATGCATGTTAAAATTAATGCGACATTAAAAACATGGTCATTTCCTAAAAGTGCGTAATTTTTAGAGAATTTTCGTAAAAACCGCAACTTCATAGCTCAATTTTGATGCCACTTACGGAATTTGCCTGTTTTCAACTTGGCAACGCTGTAGCGCGCGGGAAAAATTTCGGGTGAACTTGCCAATGCCGGAAAAAGGCGTGTCTTGTGATAGGGAACAACATATCCAACTCCGGGCAAAATCCAAGCGTAGGGTAAAATCGCCGATTTTGAATACCCACTTACACAATTTTGAACATATTTAGGGATAATATAAAGGCCGTGGGTAGGTAATATACTCAGGCCTTGAATCCGTATTTCAAAATTATTTCTAGTTGGGCGACGAAAAGAATTGGTGGGACGATGCTATTTACAACGACTCTTTTCCTCTCTGAAGGACCCAAGGGAGATTTTCCACACACCCTTTTACAGAATGTAGGCATTGAGGATTGAGGATACGTGACGCTAACTGCAGTGGTAACAGTCAGAGACTCTACATCTTGCGGAACGAAAAAAAGACATCAAATTCTGTTCTTCCGTTACATGTTTCTTTAATAATGCTTTATTTAAGAAAAAATCATAAATATAATGAATCTCTGATCCATCAAATTCTGCATGTCTACCTGTTTATGGTTTTAAAGTCTAATAGCACCCATTTCACTACGCAATATACTACAAAAACTTACGAAAACCTATAATCATCAGACGTCGCCGGTACTTTTCCAGAAAAAAGGCAAGCTGCAGGCTGATTATTGAAATTGATACACGAAGCTTTAGACAAAGCAGACAAAAGGCAATATGGAGCGATCCTTACGGTGGAACGGATGTTTGCAATGGACAAAGGAGGTAAGTAATAGACTCATTGAAAGCAACCCACACGAGACCCTATGGTTATTTTCCTCCTTAGTCTAAAAGAGTTACTCGTTTCAACCAATGGGATCGCTCCATTTTCCATCTGTCATCTATTTCTATTGCTTTGTCTATCATTTTCAAAAATCGCCCCGCGGGCGAATATTCCTTAAATATTTTTCCTGGATCACTGGACGATTGACATTGACTATTAATTCCTGTGAGAATCTTTATCAGAGTATAGGTCGTAGGGAATCAGCAACCGCCGGCAACTTGCAAGCTCCTTACTTGTCGATTCGTCAAATTTTAATTACGATTACTTCGATATAGTAAAGATTTCTTCACGCCTTCAAATCCAGCGATACTCTCCGGTTTGCCAATGTGTTAGTTTAGTTGCTTAACCGAACCTAACACAGATTATTGATGACATTTCACGAACTCGCGAGTGTGCTAGCTGGCACCATGGATCCAAGAAGTAAGGATTAACGTACGTTTGAATTCAAAGCATAATAATCCCTACTTCCAATCTCGATTTGTCACTTTAAAACGATTTAATTTGTTGATTAAACACGAATAGATTGCAATTTGCCGGCGATTGCCAATTGCCTGCAACATATATACCAGAGAATGTTTGTGAAGAAATTAATGAGAAAAAAAATACTGAATGAACAATCACAATCACTACCAGTGCAAATTTTAATTGAACAATACTAAAGCATGTTATCGATCAAGGTAGTGAACTTAAGTAACGAATTATTACCAAATTGGAGAAACATAACCAATGAATCACCAACCAATCGCAATAATGAAAGCATAAAAATGGCGGTCGTTAAGGGGACACTAGAGAGCCAATCACAGGACGGATTTTCAACTTGTCCATACCTGTGTTAATCTACCTTGGTTGTCGATGGTGAAAAAGCAGAAAAGCAATTCTCGAAAAACACGATTTTCCAGGAGAGCAAAAAAACTGTCTGAATGAGCTTGTTCAGCAATTCGTAATTCTTGCATTTTTGGAAACTAGAGAGTGCACAGAGTTCACAGGAATTTTCCCCGATTTTTTTGAGCAATATTAACCCACGAAATACGAGTCCAAAAGTCCGTATTTTGTGCTCCCATTTAAACGCGCGCCGCTTGGCCCATCTCAAAATGGCGCCCATTATCTCCGTCCGGCGGTGGCCACACTTTTGACCCGGCGTGCCGGCGGGGTACCTCTGCATGCCTCTGCCGTGTGTGGGTCGTGTAAACAAACGAAGATTGATAACACAAATGATCCAAACAACTCGAAATCTCTTAATTTTAATTAATTTAAATCCATTTTCGACTTCAACCAAGCATTTGGCAATAATATTCATCGTATTTTACAACCAGGAGCCACGGCCTATCGGCTCATTTTAAGGTGCATTCTGAAAATCAGTCTTACAAGTCCAGTGTCCAAATCCAGACTTTCTTCTTTTACTTTTTTTTGACCATCCTCTTTTCATTTTCGCCTCAAATCAAATGTTTTGCAGTTTCTTTGTCTTAAGTATGTGGTCCTGAATTCATTCAAGAGTTAGAAGTTCACCATTTATTTAGTATTATAAGCCTTTTGACCTCTCAAGCTTTACCGATATGATCTCATGTAGTTCAAGGTTTCTTTGGCCCAAACCAAGTGATTACACATCTGATGTGTGTCTCATGGCTCTTCAAATTCGCAGTTTAGAACTAAATCAGAGACTACAGTTACATTAATCCAGTTCTGCTCTCTTGTTCAATGTTTTTCATAAGTGTTTGTTCGTGTCTGTTCTTTATAAGTGACCACTGTAGTGCATATACACAGTTATGCTATCGGTACAGGTATTATTTCTTGTTTTCTTCAGTCAGGACTTTCTCTTAAGCGCAATAATTTACCAAAGAAATTCACCTAGTTGCGTAAATAATTTGGTGTATAGATATTCTGTTAATGTCTCCTTGCGGTGATGCAAAGTTTCTGAGATCTGTCACAAGTGGATTTTGCATTTAGACGGTCACTCTTGTCTGATAAAATTACTGCTCTAGCAGCTTCAAATTTATACTTTGATCTCTGATTCATCACTAAATGACACTCATGCGGTGTCATTTATCTTTAATCAGTTCAAAGCTATTTCGACAATGAATCATCAAAGGTCCGATCGAAGAAGGAATTTTCTGGTGAGTGCTGCGGCTGAACCGACATCACAACTCAACTTTCAAAAGCATCAACTTATAAAAATTTATCAGGAAGTGGTAATGGTAAGTGCAAATCATGGTAGTGCTCGCTTCTTTCATAAGCAAATTTTGCGCTTAAAATTTCAAAATCTACTCACCTGCATGTATATTTGAAGAGGAATACGACATGATATGTAGCAGGCTACACTTCATCCATGAATAATACGTAAATTTGCCTTGAGAGCATTCTTAGGAAACTTCCACAATTTTTAGTTTTGTTCCTGAGAGAAAATTTTGAGATGACTCTGCTGGTATTCCCAGGGTCTTTTCAGAAATTTTGTACTTCATAGGTATCATCAAATACTTAAGTATCAACAGATATTGTACAAGACAGAAAATTTATTTGAGGATTCCTGCTAGTATGTTGTGTTTCCTGCAGCAACAAGGCTCATCATATTTCATGGAATGAAGTAATCAAAAACTACTTACTTACCTACAGCTTCGTCAGTTTCATGTCTTTCTAGAGTGAAGAAATTATTTTTTTTTCTCTCTATTTAAGAATTCAGGGTGAATCAAACCTGTCCAACAAAAATTTTAATAAAATCCCTTTGTTCAGAAACACCTAAGAATCATTTAAATGGTAAAGTTGCCGACCATTCTTGTTGAAAGTCCGAAAGTCGGCTGGTTTACTGAATTTCTCAGGTACAGACGGATGGAAGGATTTTGAAAAGACATAGAATTACATCCTCCCATAAGAATAAGTCAGGAACATGGTTAAGGTCATCTGGGGATGACATTTGTAACATTTCGTTGCATGATTTTATAATCGAAGAGAAACAGTAAGTCTGAAACTTTGTAAATCTACGTAAGTGGTTTTCTAGTTAGGCTATGACATTGATATGCTCGTTTTGTTATCAATTAATCTCCACAAAGGTAAGCATACTTACAAAAACTGTTCCACAAGAGATGCGAATGTAACTTGTGATACCTAAGTGACTTTACAAATCTTACCTGTTAAACTACCAGCTGCCCGATTATTGAAACTATGTCAGCCCGCCATGAAAAGACATAGCCCTATCATATCCATGCAATATATCCGAATTTGATGTCTTGTCAGGTTGCTCTAAGCCTTCAATAATCGGCCTGCTGATTAGTTGCCAAATATTTTCACTTCCAGACGAATGATCATGTCTTGGTTGATGCTTTCGATAGTAGAGTTGTGATGTCCGTTCAGCCGCAGCACTCACCAGAAAATTCCTTCTTCGATCGGACCTTTGATGATTCATTGTCGAAATAGCTTTGAACTGATTAAAGATAAATGACACCGCATGAGTGTCATTTAGTGATGAATCAGAGATCAAAGTATAAATTTGAAGCTGCTAGAGCAGTAATTTTATCAGACAAGAGTGACCGTCTAAATGCAAAATCCACTTGTGACAGATCTCAGAAACTTTGCATCACCGCAAGGAGACATTAACAGAATATCTATACACCAAATTATTTACGCAACTAGGTGAATTTCTTTGGTAAATTATTGCGCTTAAGAGAAAGTCCTGACTGAAGAAAACAAGAAATAATACCTGTACCGATAGCATAACTGTGTATATGCACTACAGTGGTCACTTATAAAGAACAGACACGAACAAACACTTATGAAAAACATTGAACAAGAGAGCAGAACTGGATTATGTAACTGTAGTCTCTGATTTAGTTCTAAACTGCGAATTTGAAGAGCCATGAGACACACATCAGATGTGTAATCACTTGGTTTGGGCCAAAGAAACCTTGAACTACATGAGATCATATCGGTAAAGCTTGAGAGGTCAAAAGGCTTATAAACTAAATAAATGGTGAACTTCTAACTCTTGAATGAATTCAGGACCACATACTTAAGACAAAGAAACTGCAAAACATTTGATTTGAGGCGAAAATGAAAAGAGGATGGTCAAAAAAAGTAAAAGAAGGAAGTCTGGATTTGGACACTGGACTTGTAAGACTGATTTTCAGAATGCACCTTAAAATGAGCCGATAGGCCGTGGCTCCTGGTTGTAAAATACGATGAATATTATTGCCAAATGCTTGGTTGAAGTCGAAAATGGATTTAAATTAATTAAAATTAAGAGATTTCGAGTTGTTTGGATCATTTGTGTTATCAATCTTCGTTTGTTTACACGACCCACACACGGCAGAGGCATGCAGAGGTACCCGCCGGCACGCCAGGTCAAAAGTGTGGCCACCGCCGGACGGAGATAATGGGCGCCATTTTGAGATGGGCCAAGCGGCGCGCGTTTAAATGGGAGCACAAAATACGGACTTTTGGACTCGTATTTCGTGGGTTAATATTGCTCAAAAAAATCGGGGAAAATTCCTGTGAACTCTGTGCACTCTCTAGTTTCCAAAATGCAAGAATTACGAATTGCTGAACAAGCTCATTCCTCTTTAGAGGTTACCCTTCTGTAGGATAGCAAGAATAAGACGATTCTTGAAACTCCATCAGCGGTTTTAATACTTTCGCGAACTGTTAGAAAATACGGCTGAAATGCCGGGATTTGCGTTTTTGGCACTAAAAATCGACACTTCATTAGGAGATACGCATTTTTGCAATTAGTGTTTTAAACTTGTCGGTGGATTTGGATCATTTAAAGACTGAAAAAAGGGTTTCACACTTAAAATTCCTTATCAGATAAGATTTAGTTGGTCATTGATGCTCCATCCATCCATGCTTTACGCTTGCCTAATGGGCCAGTGGACACAGTACCTTTTCTTCGAATTCGATTCTTCACAGTTAATCAACGAAAGCTCATTTAATCTGTGCGAAACTTTTTAAATTCAAAACCGCTTTTGAGTAGGTTGCGATCTTGTAAACGGCGACTCTTTCAGTTTCGCTTAGGAATACGATGACCGAACCAAGGGACTTAAGATACACAATTTGATCCAGCCGCCTGCGCTCTCTTCTTTTAAATAAAACGAAGAGACCAAAAACAATATTGATATTTTTTCAAGATAATATTCCTCGGTTATTTTCGAATGAGAGGCTCGATTTAAAACCAAAAATTATGAACTTTTTGGTCAAAATCGTTGAACAAGACCACTCACAATGGATACAGAAGAGCGCCTTCAAATCTATCCATAAACTTAAGGCAAAATTCTGATACCACTATTCGTGCTTCATAGCAGTCATTTTGCATAACCGGCCATTTGAAGGCGAATCATTGACCTCAAGATACGCGGTATGAAACACAGCAAAGTCATCCAAAAGCCCAACACTCCGAGCCGAAGACGGGGGCGAGCCCCCTCAACACTAAGGAGCCGAAGACGGGGGCGAGCCCCCTGAACCCTAAGGAGCCGACTACGGGGGCGAGCCCGTTGAACCATAAGGAACCGAAGACGGGGGCGAGCCCCCTGAAACCTAAGGAACCGAAGACGGGGGCGAGCCCCCTGAACCCTAAGGAGCCGAAGACGGGGGCGAGCCCCCTGAACCCTAAGGAGCCGAAGACGGGAGCGAGCCCCCTGAACCCTAAGGAGCCGAAGACGGGGGCGAGCCCCTGAACCTTAAGGAGCCGAAGAAGGGGGCGAGCCCCCTGAACACTAAGGAGCCGAAGACGGGGAAAGCCCCTGAACCCTAAGGAGCCAGACGGGGGCGAGCCCCCTGAACACTAAGGAGCCGAAGCCGGGGGCGAGCCCCCTGAACCCTAAGGAGCCGAAGACGGGGGCGAGCCCCCTGAACCCTAAGGAGCCGAAGACGGGGGCGAGCCCCCTGAACCCTAAGGAGCCGAAGACGGGGGCGAGCCCCCTGAACCCTAAGGAGCCGAAGACGGGGTCGAGCCCTCTGAACCCTCAGGAGCCGAAGAAGGGCGAGCCCCCTGAACCCTAAGGAGCCGAAGACGGGGCGAGCCCTCTGAACCCTAAGAGCCAAGACGGGAGCCCCTGAACCCTAAGAGCCGAAGACGGGGGAGCCCCTGAACCCTAAGGAGCCGAAGACGGGGGCGAGCCCCTGAACCCTAAGGAGCCGAAGACGGGGCGAGCCCCTGAACCTAAGGAGCCGAAGACGGGGCGAGCCCCTGAACCCTAAGGAGCCGAAGACGGGGTCGAGCCCCTGAACCCTAAGGAGCCGAAGACGAGGCGAGCCCCCTGAACCCTAAGGAGCCGAAGACGGGGGCGAGCCCCCTGAACCCTAAGGAGCCGAAGACGGGGGCGAGCCCCCTGAACCCTAAGGAGCCGAAGACGGGGGCGAGCCCCCTGAACCCTAAGGAGCCGAAGACGGGGCGAGCCCCCTGAACCCTAGGAGCCGAACGGGGCGAGCCCTGAACCCTAGGAGCCGAAGACGGGGGCGAGCCCCCTGAACCCTAAGGAGCCGAAGACGGGGCGAGCCCCTGAACCCTAGGAGCCGAAGACGGGGGCGAGCCCCCTGAACCCTAAGGAGCCGAAGACGGGGCGAGCCCCCTGAACCCTAAGGAGCCGAAGACGGGGGCGAGCCCCCTGAACCCTAAGGAGCCGAAGACGGGGGCGAGCCCCCTGAACCCTAAGGAGCCGAAGACGGGGGCGAGCCCCCTGAACCCTAAGGAGCCGAAGACGGGGGCGAGCCCCCTGAACCCTAAGGAGCCGAAGACGGGGGCGAGCCCCCTGAACCCTAAGGAGCCGAAGACGGGGGCGAGCCCCCTGAACCCTAAGGAGCCGAAGACGGGGGCGAGCCCCCTGAACCCTAAGGAGCCGAAGACGGGGGCGAGCCCCCTGAACCCTAAGGAGCCGAAGACGGGGGCGAGCCCCCTGAACCCTAAGGAGCCGAAGACGGGGGCGAGCCCCCTGAACCCTAAGGAGCCGAAGACGGGGGCGAGCCCCCTGAACCCTAAGGAGCCGAAGACGGGGGCGAGCCCCCTGAACCCTAAGGAGCCGAAGACGGGGGCGAGCCCCCTGAACCCTAAGGAGCCGAAGACGGGGGCGAGCCCCCTGAACCCTAAGGAGCCGAAGACGGGGGCGAGCCCCCTGAACCCTAAGGAGCCGAAGACGGGGGCGAGCCCCCTGAACCCTAAGGAGCCGAAGACGGGGGCGAGCCCCCTGAACCCTAAGGAGCCGAAGACGGGGGCGAGCCCCCTGAACCCTAAGGAGCCGAAGACGGGGGCGAGCCCCCTGAACCCTAAGGAGCCGAAGACGGGGGCGAGCCCCCTGAACCCTAAGGAGCCGAAGACGGGGGCGAGCCCCCTGAACCCTAAGGAGCCGAAGACGGGGCGAGCCCCCTGAACCCTAAGGAGCCGAAGACGGGGCGAGCCCCCTGAACCCTAAGGAGCCGAAGACGGGGGCGAGCCCCCTGAACCCTAAGGAGCCGAAGACGGGGCGAGCCCCCTGAACCCTAAGGAGCCGAAGACGGGGCGAGCCCCCTGAACCCTAAGGAGCCGAAGACGGGGGCGAGCCCCCTGAACCCTAAGGAGCCGAAGACGGGGCGAGCCCCTGAACCCTAAGGAGCCGAAGACGGGGGCGAGCCCCCTGAACCCTAAGGAGCCGACTACGGGGGAGAGCCCCCTGAACCCTAAGGAGCCGAAGACGGGGTGAACCCCCTAAACCCTAAGGAGCCGACTACGGGGGCGAGCAACCTGAACCCTAAGGAGCCGACTACGGGGGCGAGCCCCCTGAACACTAAGGAGCCGAAGACGGGGGTGAGCCCACTGAACCCTAAGTAGCCGAAGACGGGGGCGAGCCCCCTGAACCCTAAGTAGCCGAAGACGGGGGCGAGCCCCCTGAACCCTAAGGAGCTAAAGCCGGGGGTGAGCCCCCAGAACCCTAAGGAGCCGAAGACGGGGGCGAGCCCCCTGAACCCTGAGGAGCCGACGACGGGGGTGAGCCCCCAGAACCCTAAGTAGCCGAAGACGGGGGCGAGCCCCCTGAACCCTAAGGAGCCGAAGACGGGGGCGAGCCCCCTGAACCCTAAGGAGCCGAATACGGGGGCGAGCCCCCTGAACCCTAAGTAGCCGGAGACGGGGGCGAGCCCCCTGAACCCTAAGTAGCCGAAGACGGGGGCGAGCCCCCTGAACCCTAAGGATCCGAAGACGGGGCGAGCCCCCTGAACCCTAAGGAGCCGAAGACGGGGGCAAGCCCCCTGAACCCTAAGGAGCCGACTACGGGGGCGAGCCCCCTGAACACTAAGGAGCCGAAAACGGGGGTGAGGCCCCTGAACCTCAAGAAGCCGAAGACGGGGCCACTCATTTAATTTGAGTTTCCAGTTAAATTAAATATTCAGTTAATCGAATCAAGTGTCCCTATTAATTGAACGATCTCAATTTTTTAATTGACGATTTGCGATTTCCAGGAAGATCATCGATTTCTGAATCCAAAAATTCCGAGGGATGCACCAGAAACAAAAAAGAAACATACATGCTGATTCAAAGAGAGAAAAGTAAATGGAAATTTAAAGATGGAAATAAATATCTCAGAAATCTTTATCAGTCGCATAGAGTCCACGATCGCCGGCAATTTGCAAGCTCCGTACTTGTCAATTCGTCAAATTGTAGTTTCGATAACATTGATGCAGTACGATTTCTTTACGCCTTCAAATCCAGCGATACTCTCCGGTTTGCCAAGGTGTTAGTTTAGTTGCTTAACCGAACCTAACACAGATTATTGATGACATTTCACGAACTCGCGAGTGTGCTAGCTAGCATCATGTATCGAAGAAGAAGGGGCTAATGTATGTTTGAATACAAAGCATAATAATCCCTACTTCCAATCTCGTTTTTTCACTTTAAAACGATTTAATTTGTTGATTAAACACGAATAGATTGCAATTTGCCGGCGATTGCCAATTGCCTGCAACATATATACCAGAGAATGTTTATGAAGTCATTAAAAGAAAAAAAATACTGAATGAACAATCACAATCACTGCCAGTGCAAATGTTAATTAAACAATACTAAAGCACTTTATCGATGGTGAAAGTGCAAGAGTGCGAATCTTGGAAAACACGATTTTCCAGGAGAGTAAAAAAACTGCCTACATTCCTCTTTATTTTCGGTAGAAGGGTAATAATTTTTGAGGATAGCAAGAATAAGATGTTTTTACGAACTCAATCAGCAATCTCAATAATTTCTCGAACTGTTAGAAAATACGGCAGAAATGCCGAGTTTTTGGCACTAAGAATCGACACTTCTTAAGGAGATACGCATTTTTGTAATTAGTGTTTTAACTTGTTGGTAGATTTGGATCATTTAAAGACTGAAAAATGGATTTCACAATTAAAATTCCTTATTAGTTAAGATTTAGTTAGTCATCGATGCTCCATTCATCCATGCTTTGCGCTTTTCTAATGGACCAGTGGACAAAGTACCTTTTCTTCGCAATTTTGATTATTCACAGTTAATCAAAGTAAGCTCATTTTAACCGTCCGAAACTTTTTAAATTCACAACCGCTTTTGAGTAAGTTGCGATCTTGTAAACGGCGACTCTTTCAGTTTCGCTTCAGAATACGAAGACCGAACCAAGGGACTTAAGATACACAATTTGATCCAGCCGCCTGCGCTCTCTTCTTTTACATAAAACGAAGAGACCAAAAACAATCTTGATATTTTTTCAAGATAATATTCCTCGGCAATTTCCGAACATGCGGCTCGATTTAAGTCCCAAAATAATGAAATTTTTGGTCAACATCATTGTAAAGGCCACTCACAATGGATACAGAAGAGCGCCTTCAAATCTATCCATAAACTTAATGCAAAATTCTGATACCACTATTCGTGCTTCACGGCGGTCATTTTGCATACCCGGTCATTTGAAGGCGAATCATTGACTTCAAGCAACGGGGTTTGTGTCGTACCTCGATCTCCGGGTTATCAAAAATAACCCTCCAGCTAGCACAGCAATGCGTGGGAGGAAAAACCCGGGCTCGCAAAAAAAATAATGCTAAGAAAACTCCTTAGAGGCAAAAAATATGGCTATAGGAAACTCTAGGTTTGCGACTTCCCTTTGCGACCTGCAGCCGCGCAGCCGAGGTGGCCAGGCAGGGATCCCTTCCCAGCTCGTCCCATCACATGTGCTCCTGCTCATACTCAAACGCTTTCCCCCGCGCAAAAGCGATCCTGAGGACCAGCACTTCGCGCAGGCAAGGCAGAATGAGAGGAAAACACAAAAGAGGGAAAGCCTAGAAAAGAGATGACCAACTTGTCCCAGCGCGCAAATCGCGGAAGCAAAGGAAATGGCATCTCCGGAGAGAACTACGGCCCCTTTTCCCGAGCAGAAATCATACTCATGGATTTCCACGTAAAAGCGATCCGCAGACCGACGCTTCGCACAGGAAATACATTAGGATGATCCAAACTCAGAAAAGCAAAGCAAGAAAAGCAACAAATTTACAAACAAGGCCACTCACAATGGAAACAGAAGAGCGCCTTCAAATCAATCCGTAAACTTAATCCACAATTCTGATACCACTATTCGTGCGTCACGGCAGTCATTTTGCATACCCGACCATTTGAAGGCGAATCATTGACTTCTGGCAACGGGGTACGAATTACAGCAATATCAATCGATATTCTTAGGGAACAAAAACTCCAGAGGTGACCCACCTGACATCCAAAACGCCCAACCCCCAGGGGCTCCCCACCTGGCGCCTAAGGAGCCAGAGCACCCACCTGGCCCCTAAGGAGCCATAGCCGGGGGCCGCCCCCCTGACCCCTAAGGAGCCAATTTCGGGGGCCGCCCACCTGGCCCCTGGAAATCTGATCGACCGGAAACCACTATCAACGGGATTCGTTATCCACCCGAAATGACCGGAAAAATGACTGGAAAA